>NC_066396.1:66695164-66851432 GCF_013377495.2 Cygnus atratus
TTGCCAAAGATGCCTGTGTAGTATTTCGGTCTTTTTCCACCAAGTCCTTATGTCTGTCTACTTACAAAGATTAGTTATGCACTGAAGGTTTTGGGCTGCTTCCAGACTGTGGCAAGCACTGCATGTCCAGTTACAATGGCGTGATGCAAGTTGTTTATTAAACTGTCAAAACTGGCTAAACACCAAATGCTGACTCAAATGCTGGGTAGTTTAGCAAGGTGTTTATAAGCTCTTGGTTTTGAGAACAGACAGAAAAAGAGACATTTGAGAATATGAATGTGATGAAAAATGCAGATAATTAGTATCAAGGCAGTAACATAGGCATGACTTCAATCACTAACAAAAAAATAACATGGAACTTTGTAAATAACAGCACTAGTCAAATGGAGGGGAGCTTCACTGAAAATATGTCTGTGGTTTTGTAAATGGTGGTTGGAGGCAGGCTATTCCCTGTTCACTTTGTTTTATGAGTAGTCAAGGATCTTAGTTACAATTTTCAGCTTTTGAACAGTCTTCTTATCATGAACAATAACTCTCACTTCCATTTCTTCGTATTTCAAAATCCTAAAATCTCCAATAACTGTTCTGAATGAAGAATAAAGGCAGAGTTTGGTAAGCCAGTGGACCCTGACCTGTCTGCATGCATGTTTGATAAGTTTAGAGAAGGTCCTTGTCTTTGGAAATGATTCATTGAATCATTGAACCAACACAATAAAACATCTGAAACTTATTCAACAAAAGAAGTATGTGCACTGTAAAATTCATTAGGAAACTTACACGAGCCAAAACCTTTGTGTATATGAGGTAGAGTTGTGCACTTTGCTGTGGTTAAAAAAAAAAAAAAAAAAAAAAAAAAGAAGTATGTTGTACTTTTTCTCAAAAATCTCTTGCCACCTTAAAATTTCTAGGTTAGAAAATCAATTTGTTTACTGTTAAAAACAAACAAACAAAACAAAACAACTTTGAAAGCATATATCAGAAAGAAAAATGCTTTTAAATTCCCATATTATATACATGACATCAATATTTTAGACCATCCTTTAGCCAGTAATCAACCTGTGAACATTATAACTACCATGGATTTCGGTTGCAAACTGAGGATAAACACTTCTATGTGGTAAAGAGAGCTTGAGTAGTGCATTTTCTAGGTGAAGTAACCTTCACACTTGGCATATCAGAACAGAGAAATAGAAGTGGCAAAATGATGTTTTAATTTTTTCTTTTTAGAATTCTGAAAAGCAAACACCTCAGTAAAGAAATATATTATTGCCTGTGAGGGGATTTGCAATCAGCAGTTAATTGCTGTTTGAAGGGATTAATCAAATTGTTTTTTTGGTTGTTTGTTTCCATGTTATTGTTGTTCTTTTAATTTTCATCATCTGAAAACTTAGGTCTCTGCATTTCCTCTCTTTATAAAACTGCAAACAACTTAATGTTCTGAAAGCTGTAGGAGGAAGCTTAAATGCCAGATGAGGTGGATTGTTTGATGTTCATTCCAGGAACTTAATCTACTGGCAATATTCCTCCAAATTTGTAGCTAAACACTTATGTGCAGTTTCTAATATAAGTGAAAGCAGTATACATTTCAACTATATTCAGATTAAATAAGAAGGGCAAATGTATTTACTGAAAAGCTAGTATGAACTAAAGCTTTAACCATATTAGAAAGGTAAAATGCCATGATGGAGACTGCATCTTTTTTCTTAAGACAACTGCTTAACCTGGTGTTACCTACTTGAAGAAACAACTTATAGTTTATAACTTATAATAAAAACAAGGGATGTCTTGGACTTAATAGACATACAATACAAAAATTGCTGAGGATGAGAATGGGAATTTTGGTATTTTTTGTTTGTTTGTTTAAATTTCCAAACCTTACATTTAAGAGAGATAAGAATAACAGAAGGACAACCAATAACTTGGACAGTATGAGAACGTGTCACAGAAGAAACAGATGTTTGTAAAATGTTGGCACCCAAAATGAAGTGAGTCAAAAAAAAAAAAAAAAAAAAGCCAAAAAGCCATACCTACTTTTCCAAAGTAACATATGAAGTGTCAGAAGAGTGAAAGAGAAATAATACATGAACAAATCCAAAGTATCGCTAAACTAGTCTAGTTGGCTCTGCAATTTTATTGGGAAATTTTAAGAATGTTTTCTCAATACTCTCTTCCAAAGTGGTTGAACTAGAGAAATCTAAGCAAGCTGTTATGTATTAAGTGATCCTGTACATCTGTTGGGATAGTTTTTCTAAGCAGCAGATGTGATTCATAAACATCAATAGAGACTGCAGCAGACAACAGAGGTGGAAAAAAAATAAAAATAAAAAAGTAAGTAATTCTGAAGTAATTCTGAATTTACTTCAATACACCTCAGGAATAATTATACAGAATGAAGTATACCAAGGTTTGTACGAAATTGTAGCAAGAACAATCTTATTCCCAGAAATAACCACATAAATACAGTTAAAGCAACATTTTTTTATCAAAGGTGTGCTCTTGTAATTTGTCATTTGGACTCACTCTTGTAATTTGTCGTTTGGACTCTCTCTCTCTCTCTCTCTCTCTCTCTCTCTCTCTCTGTTTCTCTCTCTCTCTCTCTCTCTCTCTCTCTCTCTCTTTTTTTTTCCTTATATGCTTCAGATACGCAGATTATGCATTGGTCCTTTAACAGATCCTCAAACAAAAATTGTACAAAATTGACTTGATAAGCTAAAATTGAATCCACTGTAGTGGTACCTATACTCTCACAACAAGTTCATCTTTAACAGGAAAACGGTGAGCTTTTACTGCCAAGTGATAAGTTTACCATTGTGATTGCCATTTCTGAAAACTCTGGAGAGAGCCTGTGACAGTAAGCACTTCTCTCAGTATTTCCAGGGTTGGGTTATAATGACCTAATGTTGTCTTGTTAAGACAACCTTAGTTTAAGTGGTTTCCTAACTTGTTTCAAACATATAATTTATATTGAATTTAACTAAGTTACATCTTCATGCTGAACTGCTTGGTTGTTAAATATGTCACTACTTCTGTAGTTAAAGCTAAAAGTAAAAGAAAGTAAACGTGGTCAGAGTGCTAGCTGCAATAACATGAACTTTTTTTTTTTTTTAATATTGCGTAAACAGGGATTAGACATGTTCTGTTCAAATGCTTTCTATATTAGATATATTTCTGCTGTCCCCTCCCACCCTCTGCATTAACAGGATGGTTGAAAGCTCTGTAAGTGCTAAACTGTTTGCAATACCACACATTTCAAATTTCGATTTAGGAGAAATAATGTTGTATTTTGAACTATAGCATGAGCTTAAAACAAAAATGAAAATAAATTTTAAAAAAATGTACTGTCATTTCAGATAATCAATTAAATAAAGCGTATTCTCTTTTGGTCCTAGGTGGGAAGCATTATGAAATTCCACACTTTAATTTGCCTTTCTTGACTTTTCTCTTTCTTGGTCAGTTTTTCAGTTGGTAGCATGACTGTGAAAAACTTTCCAGAGTTTTTGAGTTACTGGAATGCCACATACAGTGGCAATGGAGTCTAAATGTACCTGATTATTCATTTCTTTTGTTTTGTTACAAAATAGCCACAACCGGTCTCAAAGTTAATATTTAGGTGACAGTAGGCACAGTAGACAGTAAGCCTAAATAATAGGTTAGATAATAGCTTCCAGAAATTTTCCCATGCTAGCTGTAGTTTTTTCACTCGTCCTCAAGCCACTTGACTAGAGACATTCCTATTAGGTTGCTCCTCGCAGATCCTTTCTGGGACAGCTGGAGGGCCCTGAGATGTCACCCTTCTTAAGGTAACTCTGATGTGTAACCTACATTGCTCTTTGCACCTTCAAAGGTGTCTCAAGGTAGGAGACACAGGTTCTGGTTACAAATTTGCTTGAAAAACTTCCTCTTCTCTTAGTCTGTCAGAGCAGTCAGAGCTGCTGCTCTTTTATACTGACACCTTCCATTTGTGGATGATGCCAGTTGAAATACATGTGACTTTCTAGACCATGTGGCTGGAAAAAAGAAGGCCACATCCAAGACAATTTCGTGTCCTCAGGTGCTGAAAAAACAACTAAGTAGCAATGTTTTCTGGAACAAATGAGTGTGGTGGTTTTACTCGGGTGGGTGGCCGAGCTCCACCCCAACCGCTCTCTCACTCCCCCTCCTCAAAGGGAAAGGGGGAGAAAAATACAATCCACCCACTTCCACCTCCTCCCCCTGAGTGGTGCAGGGGAACAGGGGAATGGGGGTTATGGTCTGTAGCGCTTCATCTCCACTGCTCCTTCTCGGTCACTCTCGTCCCCTGTGCCGTGGGGTCCCTTCCATGGGATGCAGTCCTTCCTGAAGTGATCCTGCATGGGCTTCCCACAGGCAGCAGCTCTCCAAGAACTGCTCCAGATATGAGTCCATACCATGGGGTCCATCCCTCAGCAACAGACTGCTCTAATCTGGGTCCCCCATGGGCGGCAGCTCCTGCCAGGTCACCTGCTCCTGCGTGGGCTCCTCTCCACGGGCTACAGCTCCGGCCCAGAATCTGTTCCGGCGGGGGTCTTCCATGGGCCACAGCCTCTGCCATTGCAGGTCCAACTGCTCCACCGTGGTCTCCTCCACGAGCTGCAGCGTGGAACCCTACTCCACCGTGGTACTTCCCGTGGAGTAGGGGAACAGCCTGCTTCACCATGGTCCTCACCACAGGCTGCAGAGGATTTCTGCTCTGGCACCTGGAGCACCTCTCCCCCTCCTTCTTCACTGACCTTGGTGCCTGCAAGGCTGTTTCTCACTCCTCTCTCTCTCCCAGCTGCTGTGAAGCAGCGTTTTTTGTTTGTTTGTTTGCTTTCTTTTTCTTTTCTTTTTTTTCCCTTTCTTAAATCTGTTCTCACAGAGGCACAAGCAACATCACTTATTGGCTCAGCTCTGGTCAGCAGCTGGGCCGTTACCCAACCTGGGGCAGCTTTTAGATTCTTCTCACAGATGCCACCCCTATAGCACTCTCTACCAAAACATTGCCACTTAAACCCACTACAATGGGAGAGACCTTCTGGTCATTTGGAACATGATTTGATAGAAGACAGAACTAATGACCATTATATATACATATATACAACCATCCTTTTCTTGCACTGAAAGAACACAAACTATGGCTGGAAACTTTGTGTGGGTAAGAAATCAGCTGCTGTAGCTTGTATTACCCTCCTTCCACTGGAACTGCTCCTGGAGGTGCCACAGTATACATTTGGACATGGTTACATACTTTGTCAAGGACATACAGATCACTTATTCCCAAGGACTTATTATAGAAAATGTACTTGGGAATGTTAAATTTTATACACTTCACACAAAACATGGGCAAATCTCATACATGTACCAGTCATCTATGTTTTCTGTCATGGAGTACCTGTGCAATGAATTTGAAGGTGTAGTATACCCTTTAACTCTTGTGTAATTTAGAAACTGAACTATTGAATGAAGTCCTGGTATTTCAGATAGAGTATTTTTATTCCCACTTTCCCATGATATTCCAAACTATTAATACATGTGAACCCAGTTTTCTTTCTGATCTGTAACATTTTATGACCCTGTGTGTCCTGGTTTCAGTTAGGACAGAGTTAATTTTCCTCCTAGTAGCTGGCAGGGTGCTATGTTTTGGATTAGGATGAGAAGAGCGCTGATAACATGCTGATGCTTTAATTGTTGTAGAGCAGTGCTTACACCAAGCCAAGGACTTTTCAGCTTCTCGCTCTGTCCTGCTAGCGAGCAGGCTAGGGATGCAGCAGGAGCTGGGAGGGGACAGACCCAGGACAGCTGACCCAAACTGGCCAAAGGGGTATTCCATACCATCTGACGTCATGCTGAACAATATATAGGGGTGGCTAGCCGGGGTGGAGGGGGGGCCGGCTGCTCGGGGATAGGCTGGGCATCGGTCAACGGGTGGTGAGCAATTCATTGTGCATCACTTATTTCGTACACATTATTACTATTAATACTATTATTATTATTATTGTTGTTGTTATTCTTTTCCCTGTCTTAATAAACTGTCTTTATCTCAACTCACAGACTTCACTTTCCCGTTTCTCTCCCCCATCCCGGAGAGGGAGGGGGGAGGGTGAGCGAACGGCTGTGTGGTGTTTGGCTGCCAGCCGGGCTAAACCACAACAGTCCATTTGGCGCCTAACGTGGGGCTCGAAGGGTTGAGATATCGACAGATTTGACCAGAGTGTGTTAAACTAAAATTGGTATAAGTATTCGACCTGCTTAATAGTTGCTAGTCACAATGTTGATTGCCTTAATCTCAAGTCTGCTGTGCCTGTTTCCCAAATTGAGTTTTATAGCAAGTTACTTTCTGAATGTGCTCCCTGTCGTGCTGTTTATCCTTTCCGGGCCCTGGTTTAAGATTGTTATGGTACTGTGTGGTGTAACGATGGCTTATGAAACGATGAGATTTCTGGTCATGACTCTAACCTGGTATTTGTACTCAGCACTGTCGTCGACTCTATACTTCGGAAACCATATCTCAGAAACTATTAGCAATTACACCTATTGCCTTTTTTCATCAGGGAGTCAATCTCTGGAGGGGACAGGGGAAGATATTTTCTCCTACCTGTTCACTCTCCCTTCCTCCTTCACCACCCTCTTATCCCCCGAGCTAGTTACGGTAGCTCTCCAAGATGTTGAATATCCTTGGGATACTCAGACCAGCATGTTCTTGTTGTTATGTCTCCTGAATGCGCTTCAGGTTTTGTTTAAGGTTAAACAACTACTTAGGAATCTCATCCGGAGATCTGTCTTGAGGCGGGATAGTTGCGAGTGGCAGGGAGTGTGGGAGGATATGGGCAGGTTTCTAGGGCAGTGGGCACCTCCAGTGTTTTGGACATTCACCCCTGAACAACTGCAAAATCCTAAAAAACTGGTAGAATGCTTGAAAAAAAGGTGTCATGACTCTGGCAGTTCCAAAGTGACACAAATCACTGTGGCGTGCTGGGGTCTGGCTTGTGCCTATCCAGCTGCAATTGATGCTACTATCAACCTAGTGAAATACCCTGCGGCCATTCCAGTCCCGGCTCCTGCAGCCGTTCCAGCTCCAGCTCCCGCAGCCCTTCCAGCTCCCGCAGCCATTCCAGTTCCAGCTCCCGCAGCCGTTCCAGCTCCAGCTCCCGCAGCCGTTCCAGTTCCAGCTCCCGCAGCCGTTCCAGCTCCAGCTCCCGCAGCCCTTCCAGCTCCCGCAGCCGTTCCAGCTCCAGCTCCTGCAGCCGTTCCAGCTCCAGCTCCCGCAGCCGTCCCGGTTCTGGCTCCCGCAGCCGTTCCAGCTCCCGCAGCCGTTCCAGCTCCAGCTCCCGCAGCCGTTCCAGCTCCAGCTCCCGCAGCCATCCCGGCTCCAGCTCCTGCAGCCGTTCCAGCTCCCGCAGCCGTTCCAGCTCCCGCAGCCGTTCCCACTCCTGTGGCTGGGTCAGAGAAACAAACTGTAGCAGTGCAAGTTGCCCCTGCAGAGGGTACTCCAACCCCTGTGGCAGACCCTGTGGCTGGGTCGGAGAAACGAACTGTAGCAGTGCAAGTTGCCCCTGCAGAGGGTATTCCAACCCCTGTGGCAGACCCTGTGGCTGGGTCGGAGAGGCGAGCTGTAGCAGTGCAAGTTGCCCCTGTAGAAAAGGTGAACAAATGGTATAGAAACTCAGGTCGTTTAGAATGCAGAAAGTCTTCTGCAAAGTCTGGGCGTGGAGAAGACGAGGCTGGGCCATCAAGTGTGCAGGAGGATGAAGATGAGGATGAGGATGTCAGAAAATCAACAGTAACTACCCGAACCCTATACCAGCGTGAGCTACGAGATGTGCGAAAAGATTTTGGTCGCTGTATAGGTGAACAGCTTGTCACCTGGCTGCTCCGGTGCTGGGACAATGGAGCCAATGGTGTGGAATTAGAGGGCAGGGAAGCCAGGCGGTTGGGATCCCTTGCTAGAGATGCAAGCATTGACAAAGCAATTGGAGATGGAGCACGATCTCACAGCGTCTGGAGGCGTCTCCTGTTAGCTGTGAAGGAAAGGTATCCCTACAAGGAAGAACTTGTATGTCTACCAGTCAAGTGGACCACCATGGAGAAGGGAATTCAGTACCTGAGGGAATTAGCCATACGGGAAGTAATTTATAAGGACCTAGACGACGCACAAACATCCACAGATCCAGATGAAGTCGAGTGTACTCGACCCATATGGCGGAAGTTTGTACGGAATGCACCATCAACATGGGCCAGCACATTGTCAATAATAACCTGGAAATACGGTGAAGATCCCACAGTGGGTGACATGGCTAAACAACTCCGGCAGTACGAAGGAAATCTCTCCTCTTCCCTACAGGCCTGCGTCTCGGCTGTGGAGAAACTCTCTGAAGAGTTCCACCAACTTAAAGAGAAATTATCTTCCCCCCTACCTGAACGAACCAGTGTCCACCAACTAAAAGAGAATACTTTGGAGAAACTTTTTGAAGAGGTCCACCAACTTAAAGAGAGTGTATTTTCTTCCCCACTTGTACAAACCAGCGTCTCGGCTATTAGGGGTAAACGTGCATCCGTGCAAAGAAGACAATATGGTGGGTACACACCCCGCGCCACCCTGTGGTTTTACCTACGTGACCATGGAGAGGACATGAGAAAATGGGATGGAAAATCTACTGAGACCCTAGAGGCACGGGTACGTGAGTTGCAAAAGAAAACAATCGGGAGAAAGGGGTTCTCTGAAAAGTTTGCTGCTCTAACTTCTAGCAGGCAGTCTTTTAAACACAGAAACGAAGATTCTGACCAGGACTAGAGGGGCCCTGCCTCCAGCCAGGGGGAGGAAAGGGACAACCGAGTTTATTGGACTGTGTGGATTCGATGGCCTGGCACGTCTGACGCACAGAAGTATAAGGCTCTAGTAGACACCGGTGCACAATGTACTCTAATGCCATCAAGCTATAAAGGGCCAGAGCCCATCTGTATTTACGGCGTGACAGGGGGATCCCAGCAGTTAACTGTATTGGAAGCTGAAGTGAGTCTAACCGGAAATGAGTGGCAAAAGCACCGTATTGTGACTGGCCCGGATGCTCCGTGCATCCTTGGCATAGACTATCTTAGAAGAGGATATTTCAAGGACCCAAAAGGGTTCCGCTGGGCTTTTGGCATAGCTGCCTTAGAGACAGAGGACATTAAACAGTTGTCTACCTTGCCCGGTCTCTCAGAGGACCCTGCTGTTGTGGGCTTGCTGAGGGTTGAAGAACAGCAAGTGCCAATCGCTACCACAACTGTGCACCGGCAGCAATATCGCACCAACCGAGACTCCCTGATTCCCATCCACGAGCTAATTCGTCAACTGGAGAGCCAAGGAGTGATCAGCAAGACCCATTCACCTTTTAATAGTCCCATATGGCCAGTGCGAAAGTCTAATGGTGAGTGGAGACTAACAGTGGACTATCGTGGCCTGAACGAAGTCACGCCACCACTGAGTGCTGCAGTGCCGGACAGGCTAGAACTCCAGGACGAACTGGAATCAAAGGCAGCCAAGTGGTATGCCACAATTGATATTGCTAATGCATTTTTCTCCATCCCTCTAGCAGCAGAGTGCAGGCCACAGTTTGCTTTCACTTGGAGGGGAGTCCAATATACTTGGAATCGGCTGCCCCAGGGGTGGAAACATAGCCCTACCATTTGCCATGGACTGATCCAGTCTGCGCTGGAGCAGGGGGAGGCTCCTGAACACCTGCAGTACATCGATGACATCATTGTGTGGGGTGACACGGCAGAGGAAGTTTTCGAGAAAGGGAAGAAAATAGTCCAAATCCTTCTGAAGGCCGGTTTTGCCATAAAACAAAATAAAGTTAAAGGACCTGCACGAGAGATCCAGTTTTTAGGAATAAAATGGCAAGATGGACGTCGTCAAATCCCAATGGATGTGATCAACCAAATAACAGCTATGTCTCCACCAACTAGCAAAAAGGAAACACAAACTTTCCTAGGTGTCGTGGGGTTTTGGAGAATGCATATTCCAAATTACAGTCTGATTGTAAACCCGCTCTACCAAGTAACTCGTAAGAAGAATGCTTTTGAATGGGGCCCTGAGCAACGACAAGCCTTTGAACAAATTAAACAGGAAATAGTTCATGCAGTAGCCCTTGGGCCAGTCCGAACAGGACCAGATGTAAAGAATGTGCTCTACACTGCAGCCGGGGAGAATGGTCCCATCTGGAGCCTCTGGCAGAAAGAACCTGGGGAAACTCGAGGTCGACCCCTGGGGTTTTGGAGTCGGGGATACAGAGGATCTGAGGCCCGCTATACTCCAACCGAAAAGGAGATATTGGCAGCGTATGAGGGAGTTCGATCTGCTTCAGAAGTGATCGGTACTGAAGCGCAGCTCCTCCTGGCACCCCGACTGCCGGTACTGGGTTGGATGTTCAAAGGAAGGGTCCCCTCTACACATCATGCAACTGATGCTACATGGAGCAAGTGGGTTGCACTGATTACTCAGCGGGCACGAACAGGAAACCCCAGTCGCCCAGGAATCCTGGAAGTGATTATGGACTGGCCAGAAGGCAAGTACTTTGGGATATCATCAGAGGAGGAGGTGGTCCGTGCTGAAGAAGCCCCACTGTACAACAAGCTACCAGAGAATGAGAAGAAATATGCCCTGTTCACTGATGGGTCCTGTCGTATGGTGGGAAAGCATCGGAGATGGAAAGCTGCTGTGTGGAGTCCTACACGACGAGTTGCAGAAGCTGCTGAGGGAGAAGGTGAATCGAGTCAGTTTGCAGAAGTGAAAGCCGTTCAGCTGGCCTTAGATATTGCTGAACGAGAAAAGTGGCCAGTTCTCTATCTCTATACTGATTCATGGATGGTAGCAAATGCCCTGTGGGGGTGGCTACAGCAATGGAAGCAGAACAACTGGGAACGCCGGGGCAAACCCATCTGGGCTGCTGCATTGTGGCAAGATATTGCTGCCCGGGTAGAGAACCTGGTTGTAAAGGTACGCCATGTAGATGCTCATGTGCCCAAGAATCGGGCTACTGAAGAACATCAAAACAACCAGCAGGTGGATCAGGCTGCTAAGATTGAAGTGGCTCAGGTGGACCTGGACTGGCAACATAAAGGTGAATTATTTATAGCCCGATGGGCCCATGACACCTCAGGCCATCAAGGCAGAGATGCAACATACAGATGGGCTCGTGACCGAGGGCTGGACCTGACCATGGACACTATAGCACAGGTTATTCATGATTGTGAAACATGTGCTGCAATTAAACAAGCCAAACGGTCAAAGCCTCTCTGGTATGGAGGACGATGGCTGAAATACAAATATGGAGAGGCCTGGCAGACTGATTACATCACACTCCCCCAAACCCGCAACGGCAAGCGCCACGTACTTACAATGGTGGAAGCAACCACCGGATGGCTGGAAACATATCCCGTGCCCCATGCCACCGCCCGGAACACTATCCTGGGCCTTGAAAAGCAAGTCCTATGGCGACATGGCACCCCAGAAAGAATTGAGTCAGACAATGGGACTCATTTCCGAAACAACCTTATAGACACTTGGGCCAAAGAACATGGTATTGAGTGGGTGTATCACATCCCCTATCATGCACCAGCCTCCGGGAAAGTTGAACGATACAATGGACTGTTAAAGACTACACTGAAAGCAATGGGTGCTGGGACATTCAAAAATTGGGAAACACATTTGGCAAAGGCCACCTGGTTAGTCAATACTAGAGGATCTGCCAACCGAGCTGGACCTGCCCAATCAAACCTGTTACGCACTGTCGAAGGGGATAAAGTTCCTGTAGTGCATGTAAGAAAACATGCTGGGTAAGACAGTCTGGGCTACTCCTGCCTCAGGAAAAGGCAAGCCCATTCGTGGGATTGCTTTTGCCCAGGGACCTGGATGCACTTGGTGGGTAATGCAAAAGAATGGGGAGGTCCGGTGTGTACCTCAAGGGGACCTAATAGTGGGTGAGAATAGCCCATGAGTTGAATTGTAGTATGTTAATTATCAGATAACACTGTATGTCATCACTACCATGGTTGCTATATATCATAGATGAAAATGGTGATTAATTAGAAGGTATTGGAAAGAGTGTAACCTGAGCATGACATAAATGGTATGGAATAAGGGGTGGATATCTGTCCTGGTTTCAGGTAGGACAGAGTTAATTTTCCTCCTAGTAGCTGGCAGGGTGCTATGTTTTGGATTAGGATGAGAAGAGCGCTGATAACATGCTGATGCTTTAATTGTTGTAGAGCAGTGCTTACACCAAGCCAAGGACTTTTCAGCTTCTCGCTCTGTCCTGCTAGCGAGCAGGCTAGGGATGCAGCAGGAGCTGGGAGGGGACAGACCCAGGACAGCTGACCCAAACTGACCAAAGGGGTATTCCATACCATCTGACGTCATGCTGAACAATATATAGGGGTGGCTAGCCGGGGTGGGGGGGCCGGCTGCTCGGGGATAGGCTGGGCATTGGTCAACGGGTGGTGAGCAATTGCATTGTGCATCACTTATTTCGTACACATTATTACTATTAATACTATTATTATTATTATTATTGTTGTTATTCTTTTCCCTGTCTTAATAAACTGTCTTTATCTCAACTCACAGACTTCACTTTCCCGTTTCTCTCCCCCATCCCGGAGAGGGAGGGGGGAGGGTGAGCGAACGGCTGAGTGGTGTTTGACTGCCAGCCGGGCTAAACCACAACACTGTGATTTTGCATTGTCTAGGACATTGTGCCTTGTGATTAATATCAGAAAAGTTTTTGAGATGACTGGTATACTAAGGACAAAAAATTATATCATTTAAAAATGGTATATATTTAGATGGATGACAGTTTTATCTACCTACAGAATAATGCAAGCCATCAGATTGTTCATGAACTAGTTTGGTTGTTCATGCTTCAAATCATGTTAGTTAATATTTTGTTGAAGATATCTAATAAGAAGTACCCAGTAATCTCTATTATCATCGTTACGCATTTTAACAAAACATATCTTCCTGTCCTACAGATCTCATTCTTCCCCAAGTCAAAATATAAGTATGATGTTGAAAATGCAACAATTTTCATTGCCATTTCCTGTTCAGTTTTGCCCTAACAAAACTGGTAGAAAACAGCGCTACAATTACTGCAGCAGATTAATGAGTAAGAAGACCACCAGCTTAGTCTAGAGATATAATTTATGTGTTCTTAATACACAACACATTAATGGTGGCTGATGTACTTTTATATAGATACAGTGTAAATGAAAACAGATAAGGTTTCTGTAAAACAGTCACAAATTATATGTATTTGTGAGCATGTTTAAAATGTGAAAATGGGTACTCATCCAGACACTTCATATTCCAAATACTTCTTATTCAGTGTAAAACTTCAGTTCTGGTGAAGAAAAAACATAATGAAAATAGAAGTTACTAACTCTGACCTGGTAGCCCTGATCAACCGATTTATTGATTGAATGATTGAATGATTGATTTACACAGAGAAATATTTTCTTAAGTGTATTTTGCAAAACTGATCCTTCTCAAAATAAGACTCTGCTTACAGTATGGAAGAGTACAATAGACACAAGGATTTAAACTATTTGGGTGGTACCTAATGGAAGAGAAAATGTTATTTTAGTGGGAATGCAATAGATAATGTCTACAAAAGGATGCCTACTACCTCTAGTTATCATCTGCAGAATTATACTGGACAGCAGGGATGAAGAGGATGTTTGTGGACCAGACATGTTCAGGGAAAATTCTAAATCCAGCTTTCCATAAAAGGGTTGTAAACTTACTTAGTCTTGAGAAATGAACCACATAAAAAAAGGAACTCAAATCTCAAAGTACTAAATAAAAGATCAAAATGCCTTCTGTCCACTATTTGCTTGATTGAAACCTGTTGAAAGGAACAGTTTTCCTACCACAACCCTTGAATTGAACCTAACTGTAAAAGAAGAGTGTCTCACAGGGATGGGCTTGTGAGAAGCCAAGAAGAACAGCGTGCTGCAGCCTGATCTAGCAGAGGCACTGCTTCTGACAGAGGTGACTGAAGAACTGTAAACTGATCCCGGTGAGCTAGAATACATTGAAGCATGTCAGAGGAGTCAAGCACCTTCATTCTGGAGAACAGAAAAGTGTTTCTCCAGATGACAGCTCTGTTATTTGGCACTGTCATCAGGCAGGCACTAGCTGCTGTCAAGATTCTGAGTATTTATTATTGAACAGAGAAAGAGAAGACTTCTGTTAAGCTTCTGGGAAGAGATCTCAGACTGCATTGCACATACAGACACGCACACAAATTCAGGTACAAAAATTTTGACTTGTAAAATAAACACCAGCACAACAGTCAACATATGTACACTTTAGGTGTGTTAGAAAAAAAGAAAATAAAAAAAATAAAAAAAATTGTCTAAATTGAAGAAACAATTTTATAAATTAGCAAGGAAATTTTGTAATACTATTGGTAATTAACCAAAGAAAACATGAAGAAGAAAACTCTCTGACAGCTGTTGGAAGCTGGGTGGAAGAGATATTGTAGAGATAAAGGTCAAGCCAAGTTATTATGCACCTAAGAAATTAACTTTTCATGGTTAAGTTTGAAATTTTAGCAACAAATATTTTACTGTATTTAAATGCAAATAAATATATGCTTATGTTAATGAAGTTTGAAGAAATTCCCGGTTACAGAACCTAAGCAAAGAAATATGAAAATTAACCTGTTTGTCTTCCTCCTGCTTCTTAGTAGGATGTGAAGGAGCAGTGCAAGGAATTTGTTCCTCTTTGATTTTAAAGCTTTTTTTGTTTTAAAGGACAAACAGATGACCTATGCATGAAGAAATGCAAATCTTGCATGAGAAATCCTGATTTCCATCGTTAGTCCAATAGAAATTGTACAGTTTAATTGCACTTACAGTACATCTTGGTTTGAAAGAAAAATCTTATTTTAGATGCTACAGTTAAGCAAGTATTTAAATTTAAGTGGACTTTAGTGCATTCTGATCTCCAGAAAAGCATAAGTACACACCTATGCACTTAAGCAGAAATCATCTCTTGAATGAGGTGATCTCCTTCCTCTCCTTATTTAATTCTGTCTGGTTGTTAGCCCTGTGATTTTGGTATTGTTGTTTACACCTGTTATAATTGATAAAATAGACCAGAGACCATTTTCTGGGCTTGAGGACTAGGTGCCGAGCAGGGCTCATCTCTGTACATGTGAGCTTTTTTTTCTTTCCCGAAAATTAGGCTGGCCACATCCAACTGCCCACTGACACCAGCCCCTAACCATGTCTATCTCCCAAATACTGTGGAGACGTTGATTCCATGAGTACTACAGACCCAGAAAAAAAATCACATAGGGAAATGTGCAAGTTAGCATGCCCTAGTCCCATAAAATGTGAAGAGTTACACCCAGGACAGATGTATAATTGCATCCTAATTATGTGGCCTGTTATAAAATGAACAGTGTCCTAAACTAAACAAACTCACAGCTCCTTTACTCCACTGTCCTCTACATTCACAACTTTTCCATGCCTAACAACAAAGACAAGCTGCTGAAAGAGAAATGTTGTTGATTGAAAAAATGGCTTCCATTCATGTGAGAAGCAAAAAACCCTATCATTTCACACAGTTTCTGTTTGGATTACTCGTATGAAAACAGAATTTCAGTATATTTGTGTATGTTATCACCCTACACCCTTTTCTTCATATCTATTTAGCCTGTTTTCCTACATTGCCAGTAACACCTTCTCCATGGAGAAGAAGGGTGTCACTGGGAGCAGTCAGGCTGCATGCTGAAGGAGCTGTCCCTAGCACATTTCTTGTTGGGACAAGCAAATGCCACCCAGACTGTGCTTTTATTTATTCCAATATTTATGGATAAATACAGGCAAACTTTAAAGGGCCTTTATTCTGCATGACACAACCTTAAAAGCACTAGTCTTTATCTGATAACAAAAAATAACTACAAATCCAGTAGCCTAACTTAACTTTAAGGCTAAATTAATCAGCCAGAAAATAAATAAATAAATAAAATAAAACAAAATTGCCTCTTTTCTGTCAAAATCAGATCTTGGCACTCCACCCCCACACTGAGAACAGAGAATAAAATGTTATTTCTGGGCAGCAGTTTCCAAGGTTGTTTAATATTCAGTGAAGATCTTCTTAAAGTTAGCTCCCATTTTAAGAATTTCACAGCACATCTGTGCATCACTGCATGTTTTTAAGGGTTTTTCTTGGAGACCATAATGGGTTTTTAACTAAAGACTCTTACTTGAAGAATTAAATTCAAGTCATTAATTGTTCTGCTTCCACAAACAAGCTCCAAAGATACACTTCTAATTAAAAGAAATTGCAACTTATCCAACGGCTTTACATTGAACATTGACATGCTCTATATTTGCTAAGAATTGCTGCTGAGAATGGCTTTCACAAATAAGACACTTTAAAGTTTGATCTGCTTTTCTTTTTCCTTCAACCATTTATTAAGATAGTATTATTCAGTATTGTAACATATAACACTTCAGTCTTTCAAGTGGCTTTTTGAAAGTACTTAGCATTGCCAGGATGTTGCAGTGACAATGAAATTGATGGTAAAACTCTGTCTTCCATGAGCAGACGGTTAAGCCAACACTGTGAAAATACCAACCCTGATTTTGTTGTTGTTGTTGTTGAAGTAGAGTCTTTCTAAAGATGTGAGATTACAAATAAACTTACCCTATTTCTATTATAATCCTGTAGCAAAGTAATGGACAACAGCACATAAACAAAATTGTCCCTGCACTAATTATCATGGCACATTTCAGCCTGCAGGGAGTTTATCTGATTTATAAACCTTTGGAAAAGTGGTATGAATATACAATTGAAATGTGACAGACTCCTAATTATAGAGGCAACCTTACCAGTCAAATATTCTCAACACAATAGCACATATAACTAATTTTGACAAAGCAGTGGTATTGTGAATTAATGTTGCTGACATTTCATATCCAGCTTACAAGGGATTCAAGATATCCTGTGATTCTTCCTGTTTGTGCTCCTGTTAGAGTCCAACAAGATGATGTAATGAGGAATGGCAGTCATAACTAAGACCTTCCCTCATTAAGGCAATCCTCTCTATCATCAGAATCATCAAATATCTATTCACGTAGACAGTGCTATTTAATAAGAAAATCATATAATAAAAATAAATCTCAGTTCATGTTTTTCAAGAGCAAAGGCTCTCTTTCTCTGTGAAAATCAAGACTTCCATATTGTAGCTGTGACCTCAATAAGTACCTAAGAAATAATGTAGTTAGAGCAACTCAGGTAGAGGACAGTTCTTGGCAGTATGAAATATTTCTCAGAAAATGGCTATATTGTGAATAAGCACATAAATGCTTGCAAGCTGACTGTCCACACTTTCATTTAAAAGGCTCTTAATAAACCTTTGCTTAGCCCAGCAGCACATTCCAGTCTGATGGTAGCTATTTTCCTAGATGAAGGAATCTGAGTCCTGAATGAACGTAACAAAGCCAGAAGGGCTGGAAGAATAAAAGCAGCAGAACTGGGGCAGGATAAAGCTGTGCAAGGTCTGGCAATGGTCCCACGTGGAGCCTGGGAACTAATGTGTCCCTCTCCTACACAGGGCATTCAATGCTCTCATACTGGTGTGAGTAACTAGAGTAACTAGATGAGGCCCAGAATCCCAGCTCTGTATGTCTCATAACAATGGAGAAATACTGCATCATCTTTCTTATATGTGTAATTGTGCTACAAAGTGATTTGTACTACAACCATTTTCTCATGCCACTTGATCTCCACCTACCTGGCCACAAATACACAACCAGACCACTGAAGCAGCTTGTTCTGGGGCTATCCAAGTGTGGGTTGATGTTCTCTCTGTGCATCCCACAGGCAACAGGGAGAAGACAAAAATCCATAGAACAAATTTAACATAGGTGTTGAGAAGCCAAGGATGTTCTAGGTCATGTGGGAGACTGGGGGAGTCCAATTATCTGTTGCTGATGGCTTGGAAAGTGTACTGAGCAAATAATACACAGTAAGGACATATCTGGCTTGAGGCATAGAACGAGTGAGGAGGAAGGAAGGAAGCTATTTGTTTAAACACAGTTGTAAGACACACTTTCACTGAAATGAAGTCAGGGCTGCTCAGCTGGCTGAAACAGACATAAATAACAGTGCTCCGCCGGTGTATCTATTGATCTGTGCAATGTGTTTGGTATCTCCTTCCTCTCAAAGTTTAGCTTACATTTTACCACTGGCTTAAATAGCTGTGAGACTGCATTTTAGACAGGTAGTTAGAAGTATTTCAAAGTAATTGAGCCATGAATTAAAAGCTAGAATCTCTAAGAGGAAGAATGGGAATTTCAGCATCACTGGTAATGCTTGAAACCTTCATTCTAGGAGCATGAGGGGACGGCTCTCTGGTAGTATCATTACTGTAAATCACAGAATCACAGAATGGCTGAGGTTAGAAGGGACCTTGGACCTCTGAAGATCACCTAGTCCAACCCCCCCTGCTGAGGAGGATCACCTAGAGTACATTGTACAGGATGGCATCCAGGTGGGTTTTGAATATCTCCAGAGAAGAAGACTCCACAGCCTCTCTGGGCAACCTGTTCCAGTACTTTGTCATCCTCACAGTAAAGAAATACACTCTCATATTCAGCCGTAACTTGCTGTGCTTCAGTTTTTGCCCATTGCCTCTCATCCTGTTAATGGGCACAACTGAAGAGCCTAGTTCCATCCTCTTGACACCCTCCCCTCAGATACTTATACACATTGATGAGGTCTCCTCTCAGTCTTCTCTCTTCTAGGCTAAACAGGCCAAGTTTTGTCAGTCTGTCCTTGTACAACCCTGTGCAGTCACTACTGCCTTTGGGTCTTTACATCAGTAGGATTCTCTTATGACAAGAGACAGAGAGGATGGGATAGTGTAGTTCAGAACAGTGCAACATAAAATTCAGATGATGGATAAAAGTATGCTATTGATACTGCAAAAGGAGAAACATCAGAATACTAGTTAGGTTACATCACCTTGGACTGTCTTACCAGCTTTATATAAGTTTTACTGCCAACACTCATCCTAGCTTCTACATTCACTTCCCTGTATGATCCTACTGAGGACTAAGCTGTCCATGCTTCTTTCCTTTCAGAAGTGAACCTGTCCCATTTACTGCCCTGTTGTGGCAAAATGGGATTGTTCACCTTCAGAGATAGTCCACTATTACTCACCCAACCAGACACACCAGAGAGATAGTTTTCTCACTGATCTGGGTTGAAACGGAAAATTATATAGCCTAAGTACCAGCAGCCAGTATCCCTGCCTTGTTTCCAAATTCTCTCAGGAAAGCAATACTGAGAACTGTAGGTGAACAGGAATAAAGGCTGTAAAAGAATAATCAAAAATAGTTGAGATATAGCAACTCAGTACTCCCCTACTCACAAAAAAAGGAGCATGAGGGAGTGAGAAAGAGGGAAAGAAAGTTTGAAGAACATTTTGTGTGTGGCCATACTGAAAGTGGTTTTAAGGTTATATAATTTTCACTCAATAATAGTGTTCATTTTGTTTTCATTTTTCAAAACAAAGCATATTCTATTTTTCCTCCAGCAATTGTTTCAATTAAAAATCTCTCAGCAAATCACTGCACTTTTTGTTATCCTTAACCATTTACTAATATATGATTAAATAAAATATATAAAGCTAACTAAAAAGGCAGATGTTTGTGTGTGTGTGTTTGGGGTTTTTGTTTTTTTTTTGAAGAAAAACTGAGAATTGTTTGCTGCAAATATATAAAATGATCCTTGTTTTCCTTAACTATACTGTACATGTCCATTTTAGATGTTCTTTAACAGCACTGATCAAGTGTTTGATTAGGAGCATTTGCTTACATACCTAGATATTCAAACAACTGGTCACTATCACCAGAAAGCGTAGAACTGGCTGAAGTATTTTGAGTAATTATCACCAGTAATTCAGTTTTCCAAAAATTTAAAATGAAGACTGATTTGCCAAACTTTAGAGTGTTCTTGACAGAAGCTGAAGACTTCAAAATTTAGAAATACAATACATCTGTCCTTCCAACCAAGGACCTGACTGTTGATGTTTGTCAGACTTAGGGCATCTTGTTTTAGCATTCACTGATATGTGGGCTGTGTTCTGTTAAAGTAATGGGATTCCACAGTATTTAATATAAAATTCCTGAAAAAAAAAAAAGACAAAAAAAAAGTATATGTTCCTTTCCTTGTAGGATTATATATATATATATATATATATATATATATATTTGTTTTTATGTTGGAAAAGTATCCACATTTTCTAGATGTATTTTAAATGTTGTCTGAAATATGTATTAACTTCAATTCAGCAAGATGACTGTGACTGTTTAGCCTGGAGAAGAGGAGGCTCAGGGGAGACCTCATCGCTCTCTACAGGTACCTTAAAGGAGGCTGTAGCGAGGTGGGGGTTGGTCTGTTCTCCCACATGCCTGGTGGCAGGACGAGGGGGAATGGGCTAAAGTTGCGCCAGGGGAGGTTTAGGTTGGATATTAGGAAGAACTTCTTTACTGAAAGGGTTGTTAGGCATTGGAATGGGCTGCCCAGGGAAGTGGTTGAGTCACCATCCCTGGAGGTCTTTAAAAAGACGTTTAGATGTAGTCCTTAGTGATATGGTTTAGTGGAGGTTTTGTTAGTGTTAGGACAGAGGTTGGACTAGATGATCTTGGAGGTCTCTTCCAACCTAGACGATTCTGTGATTCTGTGATTCTGTGACTGAATAAATACGATTAACTATCACCTAGTTAAAAAGAGTAGGAATTTTGAAAAATAAATAAATAGATAGATATATAAAATCTGCATTTGAAAGAGTTTACAAAAGGTGATATTGATAATAACTTTACCAAAATGCAGTGCTGCTGTTGGTATTTAATATTTGGCTAATATGTTGTTGGATATTTTTGTATTTTGGTATGTGACTATACAGAAATCAGTGATTTGTGATCATTATTATGTTACCTAATATTTGCTTGGTGAAATTTGAATATATTCAACGTACTCTGCTTACTTATGTCTTATTCAGTGATGCTCCCATCTCTTTTAAAAAGAGGAAGATCAGGCCCACAGAAAACACTGAAAGTCTGTTCTCTGTTTCATTATGCGCATGATTAATTTTACATACTGTGTAATACCAATAACTTACTGCATTGTTTGCTTGCTGAAGCATTAGCATACACTGAAACATTAGTGGCACTTGATACAAGTGATTTTTAATTAAAATTGTATTTCATAAGTCTTATTTACTAGAGTAGTCCTATAAAAGTTATACATGTACCTATAGGTTACTAGATTTTATGTTTCAATTTAGATATAATGTATTAATTCTAGAGAGCGGGAATCAGACCAGACAGTGATAATTTTAATGTGCTTAAAATCTACTCTCTTGCAGGCCTGATTTTTCAGAAGATCTTCATGTTTGAGAGCAGTAGTGTCAACCCTACAGGCAGATTTATATGTGTAGCTCTATCTTTCCCCACCTGCATGCTGAAGTGAACATTCATCACTGGCTCTCAGCACTTATTGTTTTTCTTCTAATTTTTATGGTAAGCATTTATTATTGTGAACTTCAATTTTACATTTATTGTCTAACAAAGTAATTACCTGTACAGTTTGGCTGTAACATATTTTTGTTATACAATATCATAAAAATGTTATACACAGCACCATCTGTTGGCTAGGATAGATATCACACATGAAAAATAGCTTATGCAGATTAGATAGAAATGAATACACCAACAAGAAAACAGAAAAAGGACTATTAAAAAAAATAATAAAAAATAAACTGCATACTAAAAATATCTTATATGCACTTTTTTTTTTCAAAGTATACTGTTAAAGCTGTTGAAATCAAGAAACTTTGACATTTTAGAGGGTAGAAAAGATGGGTTTGAGAAAGCTATCAAGCAGCTTAGTATAAACTGGTAAACAGTAGTAAAGAAAAAGTGATAAATGAATTTACCTACAGTATCATTGCACATAGTGTTCTCTAGCCTCATGCTTCTCCGGACCTTTAGTGCTCTCAAATGTCAATAGAAATTTAACTAATAGAAAAATTGTGTTGCTTTCTACTGTCACATACTTATCTGGAGAATTTATAAGGCAGAATTATTCACTTCTCTCACTTCACCCTACGGATCTGTAAGGTAGAGTGCTCCCTAAAGTGCTTTCCTTTTCTGAATTTCAGATTATATCTAGCATGTGTGCACATGTGGGTGGGTGGGCATGCAATCTTCTCCACTAGTGAGTCTGTATATCTATAATGGCCAGCACCAGCTGCGGCCCAACAACCTTGATCATGTCTCCTCCTAATGAGGAGCACTGTGAGGAGCACTGTGAGGTTGGCATGCTATCACATGTATCAGAATTACCTTTCCCTTGCTTAGGAAATCCGGATGCCTGGAACAGCTTTCTTGAGTGCTTTTCTGGATGGGGAGTCAGTATTTTTCTTCACACTTCTTTTCTTGCACATGTCCCATTGAATCTCAACCGATCTGTGTCTTTCTGGTCCTGCAAGACACTATTGAAAGCAGTGCACATATCAATAGACCAAGGTTGTGGGAAGGTGTCTGTCATCCCCTTGTGTAGTGTGTGTATCTGTACACAGTGTGGTTTGCTGAGCTATCCAAAAATATTACAACTTTTTTATAGCCATTCAAGGAGACAGAGAAGCACTGATACCTTACAAATCTTAAAAACTGATATGTACACCTTTTCACTAGTCCAAACCAGGCAGTGAGAAGAGGGGGTAAACTTTCCATATCCAAATAAGAAATTACAATACTCCATCTTCCTGTGTTTAGGCCAATGGATCTTAAGAAGATATTGAGTGTTTTCACATAGACATTAGTGAGACAACTGAATTAGAGCTTACATCTAACAGTTGTCCCTTTATACAAAAATAAGTAGTAAAAGAAACACCAATGAGTTAAGGAAAGGAATCTGAATGTCACTCAGAATGTAGTTCAGGAATATCCACTTTTAGGTCTCTTAACATCAGATCAAAGAGGCTGCAGCTGCTTAACACAAATCACTGATCTGTCGCAAACCCACACTGTGAGTTCAAATTTGTTCAAAACATTTTGACACATTAATTTCATGTAGGCAGTCTCCTTTGTGCCTGATGAGCTCCATACCATGTTCTGTCTAATTCAACACAAATGCAGTCATGCATTTGAACTGGGTCATTTCTGAAGTGCTAGGATACCCAGTACCAAGGAGATGAGGTACTAATGACATGGGCTACCTTAGTTTCAAGCTGCTTCCTCAATTAACTCAGATTGAGACCTGATGCAACTCCAGAGGGTGTTCAATTTGCTCCAGGCTTCCTACTCTCAATGCAAGAGGGAATCTTACAGTTTTTCAAGACCTAACATAGTGTGTTTTAACTCCTTTTTCTACCCCTCTACAGGAGTAGGAAAAATCATAATTCTTTCCACCTGTGACTGTGAAAGAGGTACATTCACACATCTCTTGTTCATGGAGCACAAGCCTAAACAAACCTAATCCCGTGTTAAAACTCTGCATATAATTATTGCAACAAATACAGCATTTAATGATGTGTAAGGCACCAGCGTTTCCAATACTATCCTTTCTTTTTTCTCTAAAAACTAGCAACAAGAATGAAGTTGAAATGAAATGCAAGACTACCTCATTCAATCCACAAGGCTACAAAACAGGTATCTAAATATGCCAATGTAGAAAATAAATAAATAAATTAAAAATAAAAAAAAATAAAAAATCAGTAAAGTTGGCTCTTGACATTCTTTTCTCCACACTTGAAGTCTGAAAAAATAGTGAGAATGTTTTTGAATTTAGTTATGATGTTAATATTTTTGTTAATTTGTTATTTTAACAAGGTTATTCTGTTGTGAAGGTAGTCTTATTCTTAACTGATAATAGAAACAACCTGAAGAGAAGATACAACACACTGAATTTTACCTTTGATTTTATAACAACACTGTTCATATATTTGTCAATAGATTAAAAGTGCATTTCTGTAGCACATCATAAAAATTGATCAGTATGCACCAAAATAACCCATAATTCCCTCACATTAGTTAATACACTGCAGAGAAAATGGTCATACTTCACTCTCCTGCTTTCTATATTTCACTCTCCTACCAACTAAAACAAATGGATTTCTGTATTTATCTGCACTAGCAAAATGCCTGGAAACATGAATCATTTGGGTTAGCATCAATGACATAATTGAAACCAAGAATTATTTTGTGTTCCTACAATCCTAAATGCCTAATCCAATAGAAGAAACAGAGGTGAACTACAGAGATTATCTCTAGTGGTCTTGCTCATTGTATGTTTGGCTGATAATTTGCACTGACATTTCACCAACGTGAATCTGAGGATATCTGACCCACTGAGCCAAACATACATTTCCTCTTGGTTACAAAACAGCACAGCCGCTGTCCTAGTGCTTTTTGGTCTTGTTGCTTCAGACAAAGACTGGGTACATTTTGAGTCAATGACAGGTAAGCTGACCCTACTATTTTGTGTAGGAAGTTTACATATACATGAAGTATACAAAAGAACTCAGAAGCAATAAACAAGGATTTTTCAATAGGAAATCATGCTTGACCAACCTGAGACACTGGTGAACACAGAATATTTTGACTTTAATAAGGCCTCTGACACTGCCTCCTTTAGCATTTTCTGGTCACCCAGAGAGGTTGCGAGACTTCCATCTTATTCAAGACTTAACAACACTGAAGTACAGTGTTGGTAATGGTTCTGCTTTGAGCAGAGTTTGGACTTCCAACCAATGTTTCTGTGATTCTGTGATCTCATGTGAGCTACAAAATTGGTATCATCATATGGCAGCAGTATGGCCCGTTAAAACTGACTTAAATTCACTGATGAAATTCTGTAATGTTACAATTAATCTGCTGACACTCTGGAGTCATTATTACATTTACTCCTATTATTCTGAATGGGAGAAAAAGAAAAACAAAAGAGAGACCACTTTTTTTTTCTTTTTTTTTTCTTGCCCTTCCAAACACTTAGATCCATCCAATCCATCCTTAGAGCTACATTGGAGGAAGATGGAAGATGAGAACATGATCAAATTAAGAGTTCGTCAACACTGGGGAAAAAAAAAATGTAGAAAGTAAACAGCTTTGGTTCTTTAAGTTCTGTCCAAGCGAAGCAAAGATAGTCTGTCCAGACTCAATACATAGTACAATGAAAAGTAATAAATGCAACAGGTTAAATAAATGATCTTGTATCTTCACTATTTGCTATCATCTAAATCAAAGACCAGGATCTGAGAGTAATGATTGCTTTCAAATCCTTAATATGGATGCATCACATCATCATTTATAGACCCTGAGTTGGAGAGTGGATGAAAATTGAGCAATTGTTTGGTAAGCTGGCAAAATCCATTATTATTTGCTTTTTCTGCTGCACATGGCAGTTCTGCCCTGTTCTCACTATTAATGCAGTGTGACTAAAAATCTTGTGCCTTGCAGAAAGCTCACATGCAGTAACTAAGCTTGATGCATTTGTCATGCTCTGGCAACTGTGAAGAGCAGTGAACAAATAAACAACAACAACAACAACAACAAATGGCTGGGATAGGGTAATTGCCTAACCACAGAGTATTCTACACCTTTTCCCTTGCTCTTCCCTATCTGTCCCAAAACTGAATTTCTTGTCCACTCATGCCGAAGAGGAGCAACAGTTCTGCTGCTTCCTTTGAAAGCAGCATGTTTGTAAGTGGGAACAGAGTGACCCATTTATGAGGTTTCTTTTGCTGCTCCTTAGTTCGGGTAAACAAAATGCAGAAACTGTATTGGGTGTTTGGAGGGCAGAAGAATGACATAGAGGCAGATAAGGATGCAATATGGATTATTCAGATATCATTCAGGTTTGTTGAACTGTTTCAGATTTTCTTTCCACTTACAGTTTCATAGATGATTTCAGATATGAAGGTAGGGGAGGATCAACTCAAGCAATGCTTGATATAGCAATCTTTGTGGGAAATGTGGGTGGACATAAAAGGAAGCTTTCTTTCTTGGCTAACTGTGTAAATAGGAATAACTCAATATATTGTAATGCTTAGATTCATGACTGTGATGTTTCTAGCTATCCAATTTCTTCTTGGCGCCTTGAAAATGGTGATATTTGAAAAAAATGGTTTAAGTATAGCTATTCATCAAGCACAGTTAGACTCCTTTCTTTAGTGACCTTACTTCTTTCACTATACTTTGGTATAGTGAATGCTTCTAGAAGCTGGTTTGATATAGTTTAAAATATGTAAACTGAGGCCCTTGGTCACTCCCTGTTCTTGCTATCTCTTTCCTGTCACTGCCCCTGAAAGAGGCCAAGCAAAAGTTCTGTATCAAAAGCATTACAGAAGCCTCATAAATAGGTAAAGAGAAAGTCTTTGTCTCTAAATATCTAGTTAGATAAAGTTACATAGCCAAACACATAGAATTACTCCAACAGTAGAAGGCTCAGAAAATAGCTCTCTTCCTCTGGGACATGTAAGGCTTTTAAACAGCACTAAGCTAAATCTTAAGATTACTGTACTCTACAGTCTGCAGACATACTCTCCATGCAGTCCATAACTGCAAGATTTGAGTGCAGGTGAGCCCTGCACTTCATTTTTTTTTTTCCACTTGATGGACAAACCGACTTTCTCCAGACTTGAAAAGGTTTCTGAGCCATCACAGCACTCCAGCCTACTAACATGCTGCCATACACTTGCTGACTTAGGAGCTTGTTTCTGGAGGTAGAACAATTAATGTTGTTAATTTTATTAACATCACTAGAAAAAAAAGTCAGTCTCTTCCCATTGCAGTATCAGATACTTTAAACGAGTAGAAGCAAAGGCTAGAAGAGAAGATATGACATTGACTGTGAGCTGGCTGCCTTCCCCTGTCCCTGGAACTGTGATGACAGCATCTACTCCTTTCCTTTCCTCCTTTCACCAACAAGAAGCTGAGTGCTGAGGCTCCTGCTCTGAGAGGCATCCAGATGGAAGAGGTAAGGGAGTACCTTACAGCAAAAGTTATTTTCAGTAACAGGGCAGCTTTTGCTTTTAGTAGGTTGTATGGTCTTCTCATCTATTGTTTTATCTAGAAGGCTGAAATGCATGGGCGTTGTGTCATGTATCTAATCTAACTAAAAATAAATTGGAGGTAGATTGCAAATTCATTTAGGAATACTTTCCATTTGTTCCACTAGGTGTGTCAGTGTGTATATGATTTATACTTTACTTCTTAAGCCAAAAAACATTAGTTTTCTCTGAACATCTGTCTGGCATCTGCGAGATCTGCAGTATGCATCATTAATCAGAATATCTTTGTGAGGCTTGGTAATGACAGATAGATAGTCTAAGTCCACTGTATTAATGTAATGATGTTCACTGGGGTACTGCAAAGCTACAGCTTTCACCGTGCACTTGAAAAAAATATAATGGCTTTAATAACAGTCTAGGGTAAAGTGTTGTACTTGTACTTAAGAAAATCATTTAATGAACATCTGTCTTCATTCCTACTAGCCTGCTTTTTACAAAGTCCATATCATATTCTTCATTTCCTGTTCTAAGCTAATGCTTGTTCTAAATGCCTTAACACTTATATTAACATGGATACATGTTACATATGCATGAGCATATACCTAAACATATACATGTTTATGTATATATATACACATGTATATTGATCCATCCACCGTTCTCTCTCTCTGTATATATATATGTGTATACGAACACATGCATAGATACATTCCTTTCCTGCTAAGCTGTCCTGGTTTCAGGTAGGACAGAGTTAATTTTCCTCCTAGTAGCTGGCAGGGTGCTATGTTTTGGATTAGAATGAGAAGAGCGCTGATAACATGCTGATGTTTTAATTGTTGTAGAGCAGTGCTTACACCAAGCCAAGGACTTTTCAGCTTCTCGCTCTGTCCTGCTAGCGAGCAGGCTAGGGATGCAGCAGGAGCTGGGAGGGGACAGACCCAGGACAGCTGACCCAAACTGGCCAAAGGGGTATTCCATACCATCTGACGTCATGCTGAACAATATATAGGGGTGGCTAGCCAGGGTTGAGGGGGGGCCGGCTGCTCGGGGATAGGCTGGGCATCGGTCAACGGGTGGTGAGCAATTGCATTGTGCATCACTTATTTCGTACACATTATTACTATTAATACTAATTATTATTATTATTATTATTATTGTGATTGTTATTCTTTTTCCTGTCTTAATAAACTGTCTTTATCTCAACTCACAGACTTCACTTTCCCGATTCTCTCCCCCATCCCGGAGAGGGAGGGGGGAGGGTGAGCGAACGGCTGTGTGGTGTTTGGCTGCCAGCCGGGCTAAACCAAAACAGTCCATTTGGCGCCCAACGTGGGGCTCGAAGGGTTGAGATATCGACAGATTTGACCAGAGTGTGTTAAACTAAAATTGGTATAAGTATTCGACCTGCTTAATAGTTGCTAGTCACAATGTTGATTGCCTTAATCTCAAGTCTGCTGTGCCTGTTTCCCAAATTGAGTTTTATAGCAAGTTACTTTCTGAATGTGCTCCCTGTCGTGCTGTTTATCCTTTCCGGGCCCTGGTTTAAGATTGTTATGGTACTGTGTGGTGTAACGATGGCTTATGAAACGATGAGATTTCTGGTCATGACTCTAACCTGGTATTTGTACTCAGCACTGTCGTCGACTCTATACTTCGGAAACCATATCTCAGAAACTATTAGCAATTACACCTATTGCCTTTTTTCATCAGGGAGTCAATCTCTGGAGGGGACAGGGGAAGATATTTTTTCCTACCTGTTCACTCTCCCTTCCTCCTTCACCACCCTCTTATCCCCCGAGCTAGTTACGGTAGCTCTCCAAGATGTTGAATATCCTTGGGATACTCAGACCAGCATGTTCTTGTTGTTATGTCTCCTGAATGCGCTTCAGGTTTTGTTTAAGGTTAAACAACTACTTAGGAATCTCACCCGGAGATCTGTCTTGAGGCGGGATAGTTGCGAGTGGCAGGGAGTGTGGGAGGATATGGGCAGGTTTCTAGAGCACTGCAAGTTGCCCCTGCAGAGGGTATTCCAACCCCTGTGGCAGACCCTGTGGCTGGGTCGGAGAAGCGAGCTGTAGCAGTGCAAGTTGCCCCTGTAGAAAAGGTGAAAAAATGGTATAGAAACTCAGGTCGTTTAGAACGCAGAATGTCTTCTGCTAAGTCTGGGCGTGGAGAAGACGAGGCTGGGCCATCAAGTGTGCAGGAGGATGAAGATGAGGATGAGGATGTCAGAAAATCAACAGTAACTACTCGAACCCTATACCAGCGTGAGCTACGAGATGTGCGAAAAGATTTTGGTCGCTGTATAGGTGAACAGCTTGTCACCTGGCTGCTCCGGTGCTGGGACAATGGAGCCAATGGTGTGGAATTAGAGGGCAGGGAAGCCAAGTGGTTGGGATCCCTTGCTAGAGATGCAAGCATTGACAAAGCAATTGGAGATGGAGCACGATCTCACAGCGTCTGGAGGCGTCTCCTGTTAGCTGTGAAGGGAAGGTATCCCTACAAGGAAGAACTTGTATGTCTACCAGTCAAGTGGACCACCATGGAGAAGGGAATTCAGTACCTGAGGGAATTAGCCATACGGGAAGTAATTTATAAGAACCTAGATGACGCACAAACATCCACAGATCCAGATGAAGTCGAGTGTACTCGACCCATATGGCGGAAGTTTGTACGGAATGCACCATCAACATGGGCCAGCACATTGGCAATAATAACCTGGAAATACGGTGAAGATCCCACAGTGGGTGACATGGCTAAACAACTCCGGGAGTACGAAGGAAATCTCTCCTCTTCCCTACAGGCCTGCGTCTCGGCTGTGGAGAAACTCTCTGAAGAGTTCCACCAACTTAAAGAGAAATTATCTTCCCCCCCACCTGAACGAACCAGTGTCCACCAACTAAAAGAGAATACTTTGGAGAAACTTTTTGAAGAGGTCCACCAACTTAAAGAGAGTGTATTTTCTTCCCCACCTGTACAAACCAGCGTCTCGGCTATTAGGGGTAAACGTGCATCCGTGCAAAGAAGACAATATGGTGGGTACACACCCCGCGCAACCCTGTGGTTTTACCTACGTGACCATGGAGAGGACATGAGAAAATGGGATGGAAAATCTACTGAGACCCTAGAGGCACAGGTACGTGAGTTGCAAAAGAAAACAATCAGGAGAAAGGGGTTCTCTGAAAATTTTGCTGCTCCAACTTCTAGCAGGCAGTCTTTTAAACACAGAAATGAAGATTCTGACCAGGACTAGAGGGGCCCTGCCTCCAGCCAGGGGGAGGAAAGGGACAACCGAGTTTAGAAGAGGATATTTCAAGGACCCAAAAGGGTTCCGCTGGGCTTTTGGCATAGCTGCCTTAGAGACAGAGGACATTAAACAGTTGTCTACCTTGCCCGGTCTCTCAGAGGACCCTGCTGTTGTGGGCTTGCTGAGGGTTGAAGAACAGCAAGTGCCAATCGCTACCACAACTGTGCACCGGCAGCAATATCGCACCAACCGAGACTCCCTGATTCCCATCCACGAGCTAATTCGTCAACTGGAGAGCCAAGGAGTGATCAGCAAGACCCATTCACCTTTTAATAGTCCCATATGGCCAGTGCGAAAGTCTAATGGTGAGTGGAGACTAACAGTGGACTATCGTGGCCTGAACGAAGTCACGCCACCACTGAGTGCTGCAGTGCCGGACAGGCTAGAACTCCAGGACGAACTGGAATCAAAGGCAGCCAAGTGGTATGCCACAATTGATATTGCTAATGCATTTTTCTCCATCCCTCTAGCAGCAGAGTGCAGGCCACAGTTTGCTTTCACTTGGAGGGGAGTCCAATATACTTGGAATCGGCTGCCCCAGGGGTGGAAACATAGCCCTACCATTTGCCATGGACTGATCCAGTCTGCGCTGGAGCAGGGGGAGGCTCCTGAACACCTGCAGTACATCGATGACATCATTGTGTGGGGTGACACGGCAGAGGACGTTTTCGAGAAAGGGAAGAAAATAGTCCAAATCCTTCTGAAGGCCGGTTTTGCCATAAAACAAAATAAAGTTAAAGGACCTGCACGAGAGATCCAGTTTTTAGGAATAAAATGGCAAGATGGACGTCGTCAAATCCCAATGGATGTGATCAACCAAATAACAGCTATGTCTCCACCAACTAGCAAAAAGGAAACACAAACTTTCCTAGGTGTCGTGGGGTTTTGGAGAATGCATATTCCAAATTACAGTCTGATTGTAAACCCGCTCTACCAAGTAACTCGTAAGAAGAATGCTTTTGAATGGGGCCCTGAGCAACGACAAGCCTTTGAACAAATTAAACAGGAAATAGTTCATGCAGTAGCCCTTGGGCCAGTCCGAACAGGACCAGATGTAAAGAATGTGCTCTACACTGCAGCCGGGGAGAATGGTCCCATCTGGAGCCTCTGGCAGAAAGAACCTGGGGAAACTCGAGGTCGACCCCTGGGGTTTTGGAGTCGGGGATACAGAGGATCTGAGGCCCGCTATACTCCAACCGAAAAGGAGATATTGGCAGCATATGAGGGAGTTCGATCTGCTTCAGAAGTGATCGGTACTGAAGCGCAGCTCCTCCTGGCACCCCGACTGCCGGTACTGGGTTGGACGTTCAAAGGAAGGGTCCCCTCTACACATCATGCAACTGATGCTACATGGAGCAAGTGGGTTGCACTGATTACTCAGCGGGCTCGAATAGGAAACCGCAGTCGCCCAGGAATCCTGGAAGTGATTATGGACTGGCCAGAAGGCAAGTACTTTGGGATATCATCAGAGGAGGAGGTGGTCCGTGCTGAAGAAGCCCCACTGTACAACAAGCTACCAGAGAATGAGAAGAAATATGCCCTGTTCACTGATGGGTCCTGTCGTATGGTGGGAAAGCATCGGAGATGGAAAGCTGCTGTATGGAGTCCTACACGACGAGTTGCAGAAGCTGCTGAGGGAGAAGGTGAATCGAGTCAGTTTGCAGAAGTGAAAGCCGTTCAGCTGGCCTTAGATATTGCTGAACGAGAAAAGTGGCCAGTTCTCTATCTCTATACTGATTCATGGATGGTAGCAAATGCCCTGTGGGGGTGGCTACAGCAATGGAAGCAGAACAACTGGGAACGCCGGGGCAAACCCATCTGGGCTGCTGCATTGTGGCAAGATATTGCTGCCCGGGTAGAGAGCCTGGTTGTAAAGGTACGCCATGTAGATGCTCATGTGCCCAAGAATCGGGCTACTGAAGAACATCAAAACAACCAGCAGGTGGATCAGGCTGCTAAGATTGAAGTGGCTCAGGTGGACCTGGACTGGCAACATAAAGGTGAATTATTTATAGCCCGATGGGCCCATGACAACTCAGGCCATCAAGGTAGAGATGCAACATACAGATGGGCTCGTGACCGAGGGCTGGACCTGACCATGGACACTATAGCACAGGTTATCCATGATTGTGAAACATGTGCTGCAATTAAACAAGCCAAACGGTCAAAGCCTCTCTGGTATGGAGGACGATGGCTGAAATACAAATATGGAGAGGCCTGGCAGACTGATTACATCACACTCCTGCAAACGCGCAACGGCAAGCGCCACGTACTTACAATGGTAGAAGCAACCACCGGATGGCTGGAAACATATCCCGTGCCCCATGCCACCGCCCGGAACACTATCCTGGGCCTTGAAAAGCAAGTCCTATGGTGACATGGCACCCCAGAAAGAATTGAGTCAGACAATGGGACTCATTTCCGAAACAACCTTATAGACACTTGGGCCAAAGAACATGGTATTGAGTGGGTGTATCACATCCCCTATCATGCACCAGCCTCCGGGAAAGTTGAACGATACAATGGACTGTTAAAGACTACACTGAAAGCGATGGGTGCTGGGACATTCAAAAATTGGGAAACACATTTGGCAAAGGCCACCTGGTTAGTCAATACTAGAGGATCTGCCAACCGAGCTGGACCTGCCCAATCAAACCTGTTACGCACTGTCGAAGGGGATAAAGTTCCTGTAGTGCACGTAAGAAACATGCTGGGTAAGACAGTCTGGGCTACTCCTGCCTCAGGAAAAGGCAAGCCCATTCGTGGGATTGCTTTTGCCCAGGGACCTGGATGCACTTGGTGGGTAATGCAAAAGAATGGGGAGGTCCGGTGTGTACCTCAAGGGGACCTAATAGTGGGTGAGAATAGCCCATGAGTTGAATTGTAGTATGTTAATTATCAGATAACACTGTATGTCATCACTACCATGGTTGCTATATATCATAGATGAAAATGGTGATTAATTAGAAGGTATTGGAAAGAGTGTAACCTGAGCATGACATAAATGGTATGGAATAAGGGGTGGATATCTGTCCTGGTTTCAGGTAGGACAGAGTTAATTTTCCTCCTAGTAGCTGGCAGGGTGCTATGTTTTGGATTAGGATGAGAAGAGCGCTGATAACATGCTGATGCTTTAATTGTTGTAGAGCAGTGCTTACACCAAGCCAAGGACTTTTCAGCTTCTCGCTCTGTCCTGCTAGCGAGCAGGCTAGGGATGCAGCAGGAGCTGGGAGGGGACAGACCCAGGACAGCTGACCCAAACTGGCCAAAGGGGTATTCCATGCCATCTGACGTCATGAAAGGTCCATGACATCCATGAAAAGGTCCAACAAAAAATAAATACTACAAAGAACCCTGTATACTGCTTCTCACCAAGAATACATTTATCTGTCATATCATCATCCCTTCCTTGATTCGTGATATAACAAAAGATTGAGAAAGTTGAACTAATTTTTGCTGGGGAAGAGGAAGAATATTTTGTAAGGTCTTAATTTCATGTTATTGAATTTGTAAACAAATTGATAAAATTTATCCCCATGGTATTTAGCAGTTATTTTTTAGTCTTGGAGAAGTTTGCAATCTGAGTAGTAATAAATTACTAAAATTCATCTTATGCCCCAAACAGCTCTTTATTCAGAAATTGATCCTGAAAATAAGAACATTTAAACAATTACCTCCTTCTAGATTAGGTGTTCTCTCTGCGCTTTCCTAGACTTGTACATGAACAGATACAAGTTTTAATCGTCTGATTACTGTCATATACCATTTCATTTTTTGTCAGTTTAAACAACTGGATATCATTGTTTCTGGTTCTGGTTCTAACTTTCACATTAAAATGGACTGAAAATAAACTCATATGGTGTCTAAGGTATCTAAAAAGAAGGAACTTGGAGATACTTACCATTTACTTTTCAGGTATGACAGGAAGATAGGTACTCAGAAGGTCTGCACTTATAATTAGAATTACCTGCACCAGTGCAAACGTTCCATATTTTCACAACAAAAGTTTGCACCAGGTTTGCTGCCTACTAACACTTGTATTGCAGCGTGTACAGTGCTGGAGGGTTTCATGTGGAGTTACGTCACGGCTGTAAGACTCCACTCTTGACAGGGTAGACCAGTATCAAAAGAACATTTTGGAAGGAAAATCCTACAGTCTTTTCTATATAGACACAGGCTATAACTTTTTTTTTTTTTTTTGGGGTGGTGGTGGTTTTGCTATGTTTGTTTTTAAGAACAGAAACATTAAAACACTCTCATTCAGCATTTTGGAGTTCTCAAGATGTGGTTCTGCACGAAGATTATAACTGAAGGGCTGTAGTCAGGATCAAGTGATAATTTACAAGAGGCAAGGGTTGCAGCTGAGGTTATGTCCACGGGATGGAGCTGGGAAACCCATAGCTTTAGTGCAAAGAAGGGAAGGCTTGTAAAGAGACAGCAAGCTTTAACAGTCACTCTGGATCTAAGCATGGTTACTGAGGTGGACATAACAGGAGGAAATTACATGTGTTGGAGGGGAATAATAGCAAAGGAGTTAGCAAACATATTAGTGCATAAATTAGAGTAGGTCCAGGGTGTTAGCTTTTTCTTTTGTTTTCAGACAAAAAGTGCTTCTGCACTATGTCTGTGGTTCTCCTTATCCAATAGCACCCAACTGCTTTTTCCTAGTTATTGTTGTCTTTTAGGTGGTTTCAGGCTTGAATACCTATTAAAATGATCCAGAATTTGAATGAAACTTTTTTTTTTTTTTTTTAAATCGTTTGGCAGGATTTCAGCATAAGGAAACATTAAAGAAAGTTGCAGGAGTTTGTTCCAGCTTGGCAGAGGAGTGTGCTCTACAAATAGCAGCTGGGAAGGAGAATCATTTTGTTTCCAGCCTAATACGAGACTTGTAGGAAGAAAAGTACTTATAGATCAATTTCCTTACAGCAATAGCAATTCAGAGTCAACGGTTTTCTTTTTATGTTTCAGATAAATGAAGTTTTCTCTTTCCCAACTGCTTAGTCATTAGCAATAATCCTCTTTACATTGAGATGGAGCTGTTAGAAACATACAGTAGACAGGACATTTCCCAGGCTGGAGATGAATGGACTCTTTTCCCCCTAGCAAGCTGTTTGAGTGATATCTTAACTTCTTACTACACTGTGCTAGATTAGGTACAGTTATTTCTGCTATGCTTCCCCTGAAGGGGGACAGACCAGTTCATTGTCTGTAGTTTTCTAGACTGGTTTAGTTGTGTGTCTGCATGTTATTGCATCAAGTATTAAATCAAGTGAGGAAATATTCTTTTGGAATTTTTAAGTGAAGATTTGGACTGTACTTAGGTAAGCTTATGTATAAATGAAAAGTAGACATTTGTTTGCCTGTGATTACATTTGTTCTTAATTCACTTAATTATGCATCAATAAAACTATATTTGTTAATGCTTTGGGGGGTACAGATGTTTTTGTTTTGTTTTTGGATGTTGATTACCTTTGGCTTCCTAATTCTCTCATACAATTGACTAGAAAGGAACACTTCAAAAAAAAAAAAAAAGAAAAAGAAATCACTCCCTTAAAACAGTAAATGTTTCACCTTTTCAAAAAGTCTTTTTTTTTTTTTGTAGTGACAGTAAGATTTACTAGACATTAACTATCTTAGTAAGCAGATAACTGTCAATTCAAGAAGAAAAGTGAAATAATAATAACTGTCTTAATTAACTATTCAGATATAAAGTGTTATATCTTTGGAATCTGTTCAAGTTCAGAAGCAATAATGACTGAAATTGTTCAAACTTGAGAAGACAAAAACATTTTTGAAGAGAAGAACTATGAGCAATCATTCTAGAAACAATCATCTCCTAGAAAGTGGCAAAGTGAGACAGAAATACTTTAAAAATCATTTTTGAAACTTAACTTTTTTTTTCCAGTTTTATTTACTCCTATTTTAACAAATGAATTAGAGATTCTACTCAACAGTTGCCATGAATGTTTAGAAAAATAGCAACGTAATACGATAGTTTCTGAAGTTGCAATACAGATTTGAGTGTGTCACTATTACAGATTACTTTCTTGCCTAATGATTGTTTGAAGCTTGTTTACGCAATTAGTTTTCTCTGTCATGCTCACTCCCAAAAAGTCTGTCAGCTATCCCAAATAAAATGCCCACTTAAAATAACAGCATTTGTCTCAGAACGTGGAATTCTATGAAAAACAGTTTCGATATGCCTTCAATAAAATAGTCATAATGTAATACAAAATGACCGCTGCCAAAGAGGTAATGTATTTGCATTTATAATGCTCCAGGCAACTTTTTATTTCCCTCTCTCATGAGTCAAACAAACATGACATTCAAAATTGCATGCCATATTGTGATTATCTGGGGACATAATTCAAGTCTTCACACTAATATTAATTCTGAGCAGAAACTAGGCTAACAAAGTCATACAACACTTGTTGTGGAACCAAACTTAGACTGAGCATTCATAGAAGTGTTTGAGTTAGAGCCGTGCAAAATGCACTATAAATACTACAATTGCAGGCCAAAATATACTAAAGAACATTATGCTGGATAATCAACCTTCCAGAACTAGCAAATGTCATATTTTTCAGCTCAGTCTGCAAAGTCTGAATAACAGGCTTTTGTATTTTCTCCAAGAAAGCACAGATTTGTGTTTAAGTACTGATGGTGTCATGAACCCATGGGTGAGTGATTTACATTGGTCCCTTTCCCCTCCAGAGGTGAGAGACACAAGTCTGAATCTTAGACATCATTCTCAAAGACGTGTGCTGACATTTTTCTGCTCTCAAAAGAATTTGGTTTGTTTGACATTGTGTGTGATACTGGGTGAGGAGGGGCTGCTGGTGCCCATCTCCTAGCTACTGACCAACAGGGCACCACTGTCTGGAGAACAAGTAGGATTTGGGGTACCTGGTGTAGGCAGATATCCCCAGTTGTCCTCTCTACATCCTTGCCACACTGGGTATTACAGCCATCAAGTATCCCCTGTGCAACATCCTGTCTCTTTCACGTCAAGAAGATTGGTGCAAAGTGTCTGATTATATTTCCATACTACCACCATTTCATTTTGGAAAGAAAATAAACAGTTCAAGTGATATTAGATATTAACTAAATTTAGTTAGCATACAAAGGTGAGAAAGGGTCAAATGCACCAGGAGGTAATTTAAGAGTTTCATAAAGGAAATTTTATCTTCAAGCATTTCAGTGAAACATTAAAAGATCCTTCTTCATAGAAATTTATCTGAGAGCTCCTAAACAGTTCTGTAGTGGATGAGTGACGTTTTTCCATGAGACTCCTAGGCAGCCATTAATATACATGTTCATTTTTTATTTTTTTTTTCCAGATAGGGAAGTCTCTTCTCTTCCCCCTTCTGTTGTCATCTGCAGCTGGGAGGACTCTGTTTTGAGTTTGGCTGCTCAGCCCTCCCCTCACAACCACACAATAGATATCTTTATTATCACCAATATATTACATTAACCAATGCGTCTGTACTCACACTCCAGAATATTTAGTGTACATAACTTCTTTTTACTCATCTTTCACTTCACATATTACTGATTTTTTTTTTTTCCTCTTCTGCTCAGTCTTAGCTATCAGGAATGCTTAAGCATAGTTAGACATTTCATATTGCAATCTTTTTTTTTCTTTCTTTTTTTTTTAAAAAAAAATTTTGTACTTTAAAATGCAAACAGATTAAATTAGTTGCAACTGCACTAAGTGTTCTATGGTACTGCACAAAGAAACCCATGCTAACCTGGTTTGTTTACATCAGTATATGAGGCTAGCTGATTTTGTAAAATGGATTGTGACTGGTGATGCATAACCAAAGGTTTAGAAAAACTATTACAAAATTAGAGAAAGAAGCATGAACACACCTTTACCTGGTATTCTGGTATTCACTTCCAATGAATGAAAGGATAAGAAGCACAGTCTCTGATGCCCTGTCCCAGTTAGTATTCTCTAAAACTAGAGTGCTACTTTTTATTGTTCTTGCCAATGATAGGTGGTAATTGATTACTAAGCCAATTAAAGCTGGTTAGGCTTTAATATATGAAATCCTGGAGATTAATTAATGACAGAGATGAGTGCAAACCATCAGGATAGTCCTTTGTTTCCATTGTTTGATATTTTTGAGACAATCAGGACAATCTTCTGTAGGAAATCTTCAGTGTGATTGCAGTACCTATTATTTGATTTACTATATATTTACTATATTTATTTACTTAACATTTGATTTTGGTTTTGGGGATGAACTGCTTTCAAGGTGGTAGTGACAATTAGGATTAATAATTATAATTGTTTATTTCTGAAATTACTCTAAAATATTTTACATAATTCATGCTCTAAGAATCTATAATGGCAGATTACTGTCTCTCTAAAATGCAATGATTCTGCAGAGCCAGCAGATTCTGGGTCTTGTGTTACACACTCAAATTTTAAAGATAAATGTGGCAGGACTTTAACATTCACCTGCAAAATAGTAGCTTATAGTAGAGGGCACAAGTATTTTACTACTAGCTCACACAGAAAATATGGAACAAGAGGAATTTAATGAAATTATGGATATGAAAGGTTATAAGGACCAATGTTTAACTTATTGAGAAAGGATTTCTTGGCATGGAGTTATACAATTCTGTAAAACAGAAACAAAAACAAAAAAACACCTCTGATTTATTGAAATCAGCCACTAACCTTATTTCATTGCCTCCTTGATTCCTTGTCCAAGAAAAGAATCATTTCTAAGTCCAACACTCTAATACAATTGTCAGTATAAATCACCAGGAATCCAGAGTGAGCCTTTGGAAGAACATCTAAAATTAATTTGGCAGCTGAGGCACATAACTGACACCTAGAGACAAAAAAATAGAAAGCTATAAACCCCTAATAAATGATTCTACATCACCACGGATATTCATCCTACTTACATTTAGCCAAAGAACAGCACAATGTTTTTGCATGTAGCAGCATCTTAGTCAATCACTTCATATAAACTTGCTTACTTGATGGAAAATAAGGAAATGTCCAGAAACAAAAATTAACTCCGGTCTATTTTAGGGTATTCATAAGACCTCCTTAGAGTATCTATTTTCACCATAGTATTTGTGGGTTAGTGTTCATAGGATATTTTTTGTTTGTGTGTCTTCAACTGACAGGCTATTGTTGTGTATTTTCTCCACTTTTGACAGATCACACTTGGCACTGATGTCTGACATTTTGCTTAAAATAGTGTTATTATCATGCATAGAATCACTGTAATTCTATTTTTCAGTAACAGAAATACTGTGGCCCTGTCATGAGTTTTTCTCAGTCTCTTCATTAGCTCCGCTGAAGGGATGGCATTATCAGATTCCTAAATGGCACCAGAGATATTTGCCATTAGAAGAAAACATGACATTTTCCATGTAAAGCATTGTGTTCACCTGTAGTGAGGGACTAGTGATTTTGTGAAGGATGGTGTTCTCTGCCCCTTAGAGACACTTGTGGAAGTAAAAACAACACTATAAGGTTTGGAGCAATAGGGAATAGTGTCCTTCACCACTGTGATCCGTGAACTGATCACCTTGGGTACTAAACAAACCTTGTGAGAAAAGTGTTATTTCAAAAATATAACTGGGTCTATGTAATAACATTTGAGGACTAATTCTGAGTGCAAAAAATAAACACGTGATCTCTGCTACTTATCTTCCAGACACCAAGTACTTGCTCCTCACCTCTCATCGCAAGGTATAGAATTTTGGATTAGATTTTCTTTGATAATTTCAAATGCTGGGGAGAAATAGCTGTGTGTGAGAGCTACTTGGCTTCAGGTAAAAAAAAAAAAAAGAAAGCTACAGCCTGTGTGAAAGCCAGTTAGAGCCAAATATAACCGAATTGATTTTTCTAGGCATTAAAAATAACAACAAAATCAATGCAAAATACAACTCCACCACCAATTTACTTGTAATTCTTTAGTGTTTCTGGATGCTGGCTTAACTGATAATTGTTATGTCCATGTGTGAGAAGGAGAGCTTTCATATTTAAAATAGATAAATTAATTGTGGAAGAAATTGATTTTTAAAACCTTGGTACGGTAAAAGGAAGAAATATTTAAACAAGGTGTTCTGCCATGTGGAAAATAGGAAATTTGCTAATTATGTTTCAAGCACAGTTTACACTGTCACTTATTTGAAGTATACCTAAAATGCATTTCCCACAGTTCTGGTAAATGGAAGAAAAGGAATTGATTTTCCATGTGTGAAACACGTTGCCAATATGCTCTAGTTATTCCTTCCGATCTCACCCCAGGTATGTTTGTTCACCTGTTGTGGATTCATTTCAGTTGCAATTTTATATTTATTAAAAGAAGTGACCATCTATTCTTATATGAATATACAACACAAAAAGCTCATAAGAGTTTGTAGGTGATATTAATAGGAGGAGAGCAATGTGTTCAGCTCATCATCCTTTCTGGTAGAAAATTATACACACATCAGGTCTGATATCTGGTTACTGAATTGAACCATGTATATTTTGAAAAAGATGGTCTTTCCATTGACCAAATATGATATATCGTGGAAATAAGATGGTATATTAATTGTCCTGATCCCACTGGAATCAAAGTATCCCTTACATATAATTGTTTTGGTAGCAGAGAAATGGTATGAGGGGTAAAAGGAATTCGTTTATTTATTTATTTCTTTATTTATTTATTTTGTATATGTGCACTCAAAATTAATCATACAGAAATTATACCTAAGATACTGGGTATATAAATAGTTTTATAATAGTAGTCTCTTCTACAGTCTTAGGCTTATGTTGTGGTTTAGCCCGGCTGGCAGCCAAACACCACACAGCCGTTCGCTCACCCTCCCCCCTCCCTCTCCGGGATGGGGGAGAGAATCGGGAAAGTGAAGTCTGTGAGTTGAGATAAAGACAGTTTATTAAGACAGGAAAAAGAATAACAATAATAACAATAACAATAACAATAATAATAATAATAATAATAATAGTATTAATAGTAATAATGTGTACGAAATAAGTGATGCACAATGCAATTGCTCACCACCCGCTGACCGATGCCCAGCCTATCCCCGAGCAGCCGGCCCCCCCTCCACCCCGGCTAGCCACCCCTATATATTGTTCAGCATGACGTCAGATGGTATGGAATACCCCTTTGGTCAGTTTGGGTCAGCTGTCCTGGGTCTGTCCCCTCCCAGCTCCTGCTGCATCCCTAGCCTGCTCGCTAGCAGGACAGAGCGAGAAGCTGAAAAGTCCTTGGCTTGGTGTAAGCACTGCTCTACAACAATTAAAGCATCAGCATGTTATCAGCGCTCTTCTCATTCTAATCCAAAACATAGCACCCTGCCAGCTACTAGGAGGAAAATTAACTCTGTCCTACCTGAAACCAGGACAGATATCCACCCCTTATTCCATACCATTTATGTCATGCTCAGGTTACACTCTTTCCAATACCTTCTAATTAATCACCATTTTCATCTATGATATATAGCAACCATGGTAGTGATGACATACAGTGTTATCTGATAATTAACATACTACAATTCAACTCATGGGCTATTCTCACCCACTATTAGGTCCCCTTGAGGTACACACCGGACCTCCCCATTCTTTTGCATTACCCACCAAGTGCATCCAGGTCCCTGGGCAAAAGCAATCCCACGAATGGGCTTGCCTTTTCCTGAGGCAGGAGTAGCCCAGACTGTCTTACCCAGCATGTTTCTTACGTGCACTACAGGAACTTTATCCCCTTCTACAGTGCGTAACAGGTTTGATTGCGCAGGTCCAGCTCGGTTGGCAGATCCTCTAGTATTGACTAACCAGGTGGCCTTTGCCAAATGTGTTTCCCAATTTTTGAATGTCCCAGCACCCATCGCTTTCAGTGTAGTCTTTAACAGTCCATTGTATCGTTCAACTTTCCCGGAGGCTGGTGCATGATAAGGGATGTGATACACCCACTCAATACCATGTTCTTTGGCCCAAGTGTCTATAAGGTTGTTTCGGAAATGAGTCCCATTGTCTGACTCAATTCTTTCTGGGGTGCCATGTCGCCATAGGACTTGCTTTTCAAGGCCCAGGATAGTGTTCCGGGCGGTGGCATGGGGCACGGGATATGTTTCCAGCCATCCGGTGGTTGCTTCCACCATTGTAAGTACGTGGCGCTTGCCGTTGCGCGTTTGCGGGAGTGTGATGTAATCAGTCTGCCAGGCCTCTCCATATTTGTATTTCAGCCATCGTCCTCCATACCAGAGAGGCTTTGACCGTTTGGCTTGTTTAATTGCAGCACATGTTTCACAATCATGGATAACCTGTGCTATAGTGTCCATGGTCAGGTCCAGCCCTCGGTCACGAGCCCATCTGTATGTTGCATCTCTACCTTGATGGCCTGAGTTGTCATGGGCCCATCGGGCTATAAATAATTCACCTTTATGTTGCCAGTCCAGGTCCACCTGAGCCACTTCAATCTTAGCAGCCTGATCCACCTGCTGGTTGTTTTGATGTTCTTCAGTAGCCCGATTCTTGGGCACATGAGCATCTACATGGCGTACCTTTACAACCAGGTTCTCTACCCGGGCAGCAATATCTTGCCACAATGCAGCAGCCCAGATGGGTTTGCCCCGGCGTTCCCAGTTGTTCTGCTTCCATTGCTGTAGCCACCCCCACAGGGCATTTGCTACCATCCATGAATCAGTATAGAGATAGAGAACTGGCCACTTTTCTCGTTCAGCAATATCTAAGGCCAGCTGAACGGCTTTCACTTCTGCAAACTGACTCGATTCACCTTCTCCCTCAGCAGCTTCTGCAACTCGTCGTGTAGGACTCCATACAGCAGCTTTCCATCTCCGATGCTTTCCCACCATACGACAGGACCCATCAGTGAACAGGGCATATTTCTTCTCATTCTCTGGTAGCTTGTTGTACAGTGGGGCTTCTTCAGCACGGACCACCTCCTCCTCTGATGATATCCCAAAGTACTTGCCTTCTGGCCAGTCCATAATCACTTCCAGGATTCCTGGGCGACTGGGGTTTCCTATTCGAGCCCGCTGAGTAATCAGTGCAACCCACTTGCTCCATGTAGCATCAGTTGCATGATGTGTAGAGGGGACCCTTCCTTTGAACGTCCAACCCAGTACCGGCAGTCGGGGTGCCAGGAGGAGCTGCGCTTCAGTACCGATCACTTCCGAAGCAGATCGAACTCCTTCATGTGCTGCCAATATCTCCTTTTCGGTTGGAGTATAGCAGGCCTCAGATCCTCTGTATCCCCGACTCCAAAACCCCAGGGGTCGACCTCGAGTTTCCCCAGGTTCTTTCTGCCAGAGGCTCCAGGTGGGACCATTCTCCCCGGCTGCGGTGTAGAGCACATTCTTTACATCTGGTCCTGTTCGGACTGGCCCAAGGGCTACTGCATGAACTATTTCCTGTTTAATTTGTTCAAAGGCTTGTCGTTGCTCAGGGCCCCATTCAAAAGCATTCTTCTTACGAGTTACTTGGTAGAGCGGGTTTACAATCAGACTGTAATTTGGAATATGCATTCTCCAAAACCCCACGACACCTAGGAAAGTTTGTGTTTCCTTTTTGCTAGTTGGTGGAGACATAGCTGTTATTTTGTTGATCACATCCATTGGGATTTGACGACGTCCATCTTGCCATTTTATTCCTAAAAACTGGATCTCTCGTGCAGGTCCTTTAACTTTATTTTGTTTTATGGCAAAACCGGCCTTCAGAAGGATTTGGACTATTTTCTTCCCTTTCTCGAAAACTTCCTCTGCCGTGTCACCCCACACAATGATGTCATCGATGTACTGCAGGTGTTCAGGAGCCTCCCCCTGCTCCAGCGCAGACTGGATCAGTCCATGGCAAATGGTAGGGCTATGTTTCCACCCCTGGGGCAGCCGATTCCAAGTATATTGGACTCCCCTCCAAGTGAAAGCAAACTGTGGCCTGCACTCTGCTGCTAGAGGGATGGAGAAAAATGCATTAGCAATATCAATTGTGGCATACCACTTGGCTGCCTTTGATTCCAGTTCGTCCTGGAGTTCTAGCCTGTCCGGCACTGCAGCACTCAGTGGTGGCGTGACTTCGTTCAGGCCACGATAGTCCACTGTTAGTCTCCACTCACCATTAGACTTTCGCACTGGCCATATGGGACTATTAAAAGGTGAATGGGTCTTGCTGATCACTCCTTGGCTCTCCAGTTGACGAATTAGCTCGTGGATGGGAATCAGGGAGTCTCGGTTGGTGCGATATTGCTGCCGGTGCACAGTTGTGGTAGCGATTGGCACTTGCTGTTCTTCAACCCTCAGCAAGCCCACAACAGCAGGGTCCTCTGAGAGACCGGGCAAGGTAGACAACTGTTTAATGTCCTCTGTCTCTAAGGCAGCTATGCCAAAAGCCCAGCGGAACCCTTTTGGGTCCTTGAAATATCCTCTTCTAAACTCGGTTGTCCGAGTTTAAACACGGACAACCTTCTAAACAGGGTTGTCCTCCCCCTGGCTGGAGGCAGGGCCCCTCTAGTCCTGGTCAGAATCTTCGTTTCTGTGTTTAAAGGACTGCCTGCTGGAAGTTGGAGCAGCAAACTTTTCAGAGAACCCCTTTCTCCCGATTGTTTTCTTTTGCAACTCACGTACCCGTGCCTCTAGGGTCTCAGTAGATTTTCCATCCCATTTTCTCATGTCCTCTCCATGGTCACGTAGGTAAAACCACAGGGTGGCGCGGGGTGTGTACCCACCATATTGTCTTCTTTGCACGGATGCACGTTTACCCCTAATAGCCGAGACGCTGGTTTGTACAGGTGGGGAAGAAAATACACTCTCTTTAAGTTGGTGGACCTCTTCAAAAAGTTTCTCCAAAGTATTCTCTTTTAGTTGGTGGACACTGGTTTGTTCGGGGGGGGGGAAGATAAATTCTCTTTAAGTTGGTGGAACTCTTCAGAGAGTTTCTCCACAGCCGAGACGCAGGCCTGTAGGGAAGAGGAGAGATTTCCTTCGTACTCCCGGAGTTGTTTAGCCATGTCACCCACTGTGGGATCTTCACCGTATTTCCAGGTTATTATTGACAATATGCTGGCCCATGTTGATGGTGCATTCTGTACAAACTTCCGCCATATGGGTCGAGTACACTCGACTTCATCTGGATCTGTGGATGTTTGTGCATTGTCTAGGTCCTTATAAATTACTTCCCGTATGGCTAATTCCCTCAGGTACTGAATTCCCTTCTCCATGGTGGTCCACTTGACTGGTAGACATACAAGTTCTTCCTTGTAGGGATACCTTCCCTTCACAGCTAACAGGAGACGCCTCCAGACGCTGTGAGATCGTGCTCCATCTCCAATTGCTTTGTCAATGCTTGCATCTCTAGCAAGGGATCCCAACCACTTGGCTTCCCTGCCCTCTAATTCCACACCATTGGCTCCAGTGTCCCAGCACCGGAGCAGCCAGGTGACAAGCTGTTCACCTATACAGCGACCAAAATCTTTTCGCACATCTCGTAGCTCACGCTGGTATAGGGTTCGGGTAGTTACTGTTGATTTTCTGACATCCTCATCCTCATCTTCATCCTCCTGCACACTTGATGGCCCAGCCTCGTCTTCTCCACGCCCAGACTTAGCAGAAGACTTTCTGCGTTCTAAATGACCTGAGTCTCTATACCATTTTTTCACCTTTTCTACAGGGGCAACTTGCACTGCTACAGCTCGCCTCTCCGACCCAGCCACAGGGTCTGCCACAGGGGTTGGAATACCCTCTGCAGGGGCAACTTGCACTGCTACAGTTCGTTTCTCAGACCCAGCCACAGGGTCTGCCACAGGGGTTGGAGTACCCTCTGCAGGGGCAACTTGCACTGCTACAGTTCGTTTCTCTGACCCAGCCACAGGAGTGGGAACGGCTGCGGGAGCTGGAACGGCTGCGGGAGCTGGAGCTGGAACGGCTGCGGGAGCTGGAGCTGGAACGGCCGCAGGGTCTGTCACTAGGTTGATAGTAGCATCAACTGCAGCTCGATAGGCACAAGCCAGACCCCAGCACGCCACAGTGATTTGTGTCACTTTGGAACTGCCAGAGTCATGACACCTTTTTTTCAAGCATTCTACCAGTTTTTTAGGATTTTGCAGTTGTTCAGGGGTGAATGTCCAAAACACTGGAGGTGCCCACTGTCCTAGAAACCTGCCCATATCCTCCCACACTCCCTGCCACTCGCAACTATCCCGCCTCAAGACAGATCTCCGGATGAGATTCCTAAGTAGTTGTTTAACCTTAAACAAAACCTGAAGCGCATTCAGGAGACATAACAACAAGAACATGCTGGTCTGAGTATCCCAAGGATATTCAACATCTTGGAGAGCTACCGTAACTAGCTCGGGGGATAAGAGGGTGGTGAAGGAGGAAGGGAGAGTGAACAGGTAGGAAAAAATATCTTCCCCTGTCCCCTCCAGAGATTGACTCCCTGATGAAAAAAGGCAATAGGTGTAATTGCTAATAGTTTCTGAGATATGGTTTCCGAAGTATAGAGTCGACGACAGTGCTGAGTACAAATACCAGGTTAGAGTCATGACCAGATATCTCATCATTTCATAAGCCATCGTTACACCACACAGTACCATAACAATCTTAAACCAGGGCCCGGAAAGGATAAACAGCACGACAGGGAGCACATTCAGAAAGTAACTTGCTATAAAACTCAATTTGGGAAACAGGCACAGCAGACTTGAGATTAAGGCAATCAACATTGTGACTAGCAACTATTAAGCAGGTCGAATACTTATACCAATTTTAGTTTAACACACTCTGGTCAAATCTGTCGATATCTCAACCCTTCGAGCCCCACGTTGGGCGCCAAATGGACTGTTGTGGTTTAGCCCGGCTGGCAGCCAAACACCACACAGCCGTTCGCTCACCCTCCCCCCTCCCTCTCCGGGATGGGGGAGAGAAACGGGAAAGTGAAGTCTGTGAGTTGAGATAAAGACAGTTTATTAAGACAGGAAAAAGAATAACAATCACAATAATAATAATAATAATAGTATTAATAGTAATAATGTGTACGAAATAAGTGATGCACAATGCAATTGCTCACCACCCATTGACCGATGCCCAGCCTATCCCCGAGCAGCCGGCCCCCCCCTCCACCCTGGCTAGCCACCCCTATATATTGTTCAGCATGACGTCAGATGGTATGGAATACCCCTTTGGCCAGTTTGGGTCAGCTGTCCTGGGTCTGTCCCCTCCCAGCTCCTGCTGCATCCCTAGCCTGCTCGCTAGCAGGACAGAGCGAGAAGCTGAAAAGTCCTTGGCTTGGTGTAAGCACTGCTCTACAACAATTAAAACATCAGCATGTTATCAGCGCTCTTCTCATTCTAATCCAAAACATAGCACCCTGCCACCTACTAGGAGGAAAATTAACTCTGTCCTAACTGAAACCAGGACACACGAATCAAGGAAGGGATGATGATATGACAGATAAATGTATTCTTGGTGAGAAGCTGTATACAGGGTTCTTTGTAGTATTTATTTTTTGTTGGACCTTTTCCTTTGTATATTCTCCAAATAATATTCCTGGCTGTTTTCTTCAATGCAGCTGACAGTTTGATATCTTTTAATACAGCTTTTTCCTCTACTTTCGTTAAAATCTATTTCCTTATTGGTTTATTACCATAGGTTACTATTTATTTCATATATTGTAGTTCTTTACTCTAGAATTTACTAATGTATTTGAATCTGCAATGAACTCCATTTGCACTCTGTTAGGCAGGTACCTAAATGACTTTAGTCATTATGAATCTGATTACATTTTACATTGTCCCTTATTATTTAATGAGACTTCCAGTTCGGTATCATCAAAAACCTTGCCTTTGACATTAGCTGCTGGAGCTTTGCTCTATTCTGCCTTTTCTAAGCAAATTGCTCAGACTAAATGTATTGTCAAGTTGACATTCTCCTGTCTTCCCAGAAACACTCTTCAGAAAAAATAAACAACGACAAGTAGAATCCAACCCTAAACAAATGCAAACTCAGAGGAGACAAGTTTGCTTGATCCAACTTTCAATTGCAGGAAATATTATATGTTACAAAATATCCCAGAGTATTACAAAGTTTAATGTGTCTTGGAAATGAGAAAACTGAATTCTGATAATATAGGACCAGTTCAGGTATTTCTAAAAAAACACTGTAAGTATACCCTGCTTTTTTCAGATATGTAGAAGACCTAGGATTAAGCAGTAAAGACCTGTTCACATTATTTATAGTTGCCTTATCATTCCTCTGGTGATACTCATTGTTCTTATCCTCAGGGCTACTATCTTCATCTAAAATTTTGAGGTGGCAGGAAGAGAATGACAGAGATATAGCAAGATATGTAGAGAAAAATGTGTCAATCTTGAGGTATCAGGAATTTAAGTGAAATTCAAATTCTAGCTATATATTAAACATTTACGGAAATTAAAACTTGATTACATTTAAAAGCAAAATTGCCCCTATGTTATTCATCAAGTGCACAGTTTTCCATTTCCTCCTTAACTTGACTGCAAACAAACCTTATCCAAAAAAGGTTTAGCTAGTTGCTGGGGTGAAATATCTAAAAAAACTGTAGCAACAACAAGAAGCCCCAATATAAGAGACATATGTGATCATGATGTTGTCCGTTGGCCCTGTAAAACAGTGTTGCAATGCTATACTTTAGCAAATATAACTGGGGAGCTCAGTGCTTGTAGGATAAATGAGTAATTTACTGATTATCTAAATTGCTGAAACATGGTCTATTTCATTTTTCCAATAATGACGGGCAAACAAAAGTTTCCTGACCCCATTCTCAAACTTCCTCCCCCAGTAAAATATTGAAAAGAACCAGAAATCATCACAACTAGAGTTAGATTCCTTCCATACTCTGCCAAAGGCAGCAGGAGCCCACCTGTATAAACAGTGAATGTATTCATTGGATTACAGCAACCTTTTTCTGAGAAACTGTTCTTGTGAGATTCCTGAGATAAATACACTTTGGTGGGAGTAGCACCCCATGGTAGTCACTGTGTTTTTTTTTCATAACGTTTCCTGACTTGAAAATGAGAAATCCTAGAGGCAAGAATATTTGCACCTTCAAAAAGAAAGTTCAGGGGAGAGGGGTTATGTTGGCTTCATACCCTGCTAGCCTGGAATTTTTTCTGGCAACTGGAATTGCTTTAACGTATGAGCCAACACAAAATATGTCTGCCTCCATCTTATTTCTACTCTTTTCAGTTGCTGTGTTCATCTGTGTGTGAAATGTATTTTTTTATACTTTCTCTTCATCTCAAAATTACTGACATATGGAAAATTCTGCACTAGTGCATTTGTAAATTAGCACACGTAACTAAATATAACATAACCAGGTGCAATATAGCACTACAAAGAAGGAGAACCCATGGCAAAGCTAGTGTTTTCTTAGAGGTTGTGTTGTTTTTTATTATTATTATTATTGTGTAGGAGACCTGGGTCTCTGTCACCCAGCTCATGAGCAGATAATGCTGTAATGGCCTAACCAGAGGACATGAATGCAGGTAGGTATCTGAGGCTGCCTCACCCATGTTCTGAGAGGGATCTTGTACATTCTGATTACAAATCAGAAGCAGGTGTCATCTGCCAACTGGACCAGCATACACACACTGCCTGGGCTGGCCAAGGAGCAGAAATAACCAACTTTAGGTAATGACTTCTGGAGACAACCACAACATTAGTGTCGGTGGAAAAAGAAATAAAGAGGGACATTAACTTAATAATTAAAGATGCTCAAACTGATGGTAAGCTAACTGAAGGTAAGCTTGAGCTAACTGAGAGGAATTGCTGTCACCAAATGTCTTGCCGTCTGGGGTCTTCATGTGACAGTCAAGGTCACACCATGTCCTCTCCTCTGATGCACTCCCTCATGTTTCAGGGAGACCCATGCCAAGCAGAGTGACTATATTAAAATGAAATGGCAAAGATCTCAGACATGTTAAATGTGCAGTTAAGCAATGTGGCCAATGACATTTTCTTTTTTGCAGTTTCATCATATTTGAACTTTCCCCAAATGCCCACTGGAAAATAAATAAACAAATATCACAACTTTCTGGTTTCCCATGGGCAAGTTTCAGAGTCTTGGGACAGTCACAATGAAATTTCTTGCAAACTATTCCCTACCTTTTCGCAGCAAGTAGCTTGCTAACTGTGACAACATCCTTTGCATCAAGAGCAGACAGGGAGGGGTATGAACCTTGGATTCCCCTTAAGAACCGATACTGCTTAAGCAAATTGGAAAATTTCACATAAAGCCCATGTATGGCTTCAAAATCATTTTAAAATTTTAGCTTTAATTTATGGTATCAAAACTTGAACAGAGGTTTCTCAAGTTCATTAGAACTAGGTATTGTTTCATATTTTGAGAAAGCAAATTAAGTTATCAAATCCTGGTTCCATTTAAAATATGCTTTAGCAAGAAATGGCTAAAGAGCAATTCAATGAAATCTCCCAACAACTGCCTTCCTGTGGACAGGACCATATAAATAAATAAATTAATAGATAAACAATTATTGAGTGAACAGCACTTTCAAGTATCCAGATGAGAATTTATGCTGAACAATATCATGCACAAGGATATTGTCTGTGATATATGTTGGTGGTGGTACTGTTATCAAGCCTTCTGTCATTTTTCTTTCATTGCATTGACATGCTTATGTGACTTTAGTGGTTTTTTGTTTGTTTGCTTTTCCATCAAAACTATGGCTGCTTAAGGAAAGTGAAAGCCAATATTCCATTTCATTATGCACTTAAACATATAACATTTTTATGAACACGTCCTCCAAGAAAATAGATCAGCTCCTTTTTGTACATTTGATCACCTGTTAGGTATTTTAACTGTGAAATTTATGTGGGATAGACAAAGATATTGCCAATGACAGCTTATTTTGTAAAGAAGATTCCATAGAATACCTTTGAATAAAGAGCGCTCACTTCTCTTGATACCACATATTTATATTTTACTGGCTTTGATGTTCAACAACTCTCTAATGTCTTAAGGAGATCCATGCTGGAAGGGAACTTGGGTTTTGATTTCATTAGTAACTTGAAGTAACACAAATCAATTATAGCCAATGCACATGCGATTAAATCGATTGCATTAGATAGTTTAAATAACTGTCAGTGTACCAAGATTTAAATCAGACTATATTGTAGCATTCATCCATGCTATTTGTTTAAAGAAGAATCTTCTACATACAGGAACATTTTGCATATTTGTATTTATTTATTTTTCCAGTAGAGCTGTAAACTTGGCTATAGCAAGGTAAAGAAAATGGATGACAATGACCTTAAAATAGTATATGGACTCTAACAGCCCCCAGTACGTGATTTTTTGTTAATTTATATAAGTCATTTGTAAGAGAGTTTAGCAACAGAGAAATCTCACAGAAACTTCAACTGTTATAAGCCTATAAGTCAGCTGTTTATATAGTTTGCCATATGTACGTGGTAAAAGAAAGATGAATTCTTTCCATGTACAGTCCCTCTTATTCGTGTGCTGGAGCTCAGGCATGACAGGAATTGTTAAGTTGATACTTACTACATGTATATTGCTGTCTCCAACCCCTACCCCACCCTGCTCTACCCCCTTCCTTATCCTTGTTTTTTAATGTTGTGTGCTGTGGGCCATCAGAGATGCTTGGCCGGTATTTAGAAGCTGCACCCTGACCATGTGAGCTGAAAGCTGATAACAGAGACCATTAAGGATAGCCTCACAGAGCTCATACTGCTGCAGAACACAACTGTGTGTGTGATTGGCATAGAGGTACATCTCATCCGACTTGATCTGTAATTACAGAAACAAGAAATTGCTTCTCATTAAAATTTTAAGGTTAACAATAAAAGAACATCAAGAAAACACAGCAAAATGAAACAAAACACAATTAATGAAATCTCACTGCTGGAGTTGAATTAAACCTCATACAAGTCAACTCTATACTTAGGCATACTCTTCTTCACATGGTGAAGGTCTGTAATGCGTTATCAATCTGCTTTTATCTGTTTTGATGTTTATGAAAAGTGTTGCCAACTTGTAACTGCCCAACAAGGTGGCACTTTTCCAGAATCTTTTCTCAAATCCTACTATACCATACTTTTTCCTTCTGACAAAACAACAACAAAACCCATGAACTTCTCCCTTGCAAAAATAGATGAGTTTCCTAATTTACTAATTACTAACTTACATTTTCTAATTTATTCAAACTTACTAATCCATGGCATTCTTATTCCTATACTCAAATAAAAATAACAAACTGTTCTATATACTATTTTCCTTTCAAAAGGAGCCCAAAACATATTCCTTGTTAAGATAATCAGATACTTCTTGCCAAGGTATTTCCATTATAGAAGCTGTAAAAAGAGCACAAAAAAAAAAAAGGAATGAACATTTCTTTCCAGAAATGGAAAACAATATGATGTCAAATTGACATAAGTGTAACAGAAATTTATGTTTTGGTTTTGATTCTAAAGTAAAGGCCAGTTGTTTCCTCTAGTACTGGTAATTAAAAATCAAAAAATAAAAAATAAAAAAGACAATGTTATCTGAGATTTTGAAGCTGAAATATTGTGTCTAAAACATTCTGCATATGTTTGTAGGTTTGTTTGTTTATTTGTTTTAAAATGTTAACAAAGCTGTGGATGATAAATCTAAAAATTACTTGTCAACACATACTTCAGTTTTTAATGTAGCAACAAAAGATCAAATTAGGTAAAGTTATGCAAGACAACAATAAAGAAAAAAATGATGAGAACCTTAAGAATAATGTTTTCTTTTATTTTTATAAAATACTAAAGAAGCTACTCTTTCCTTTTTCTTTTCCTTAGTTCCTGTACAGAGATCTATAAGAAAGCAGGGCACAATTACGCTATGCACACACCCTAACTGAGGAAGACTAATTTTTTTTTCTTTCCAGAAATATATTTTCATTATACCAATCTATCTTGTGTTTTCTTGGGCTATGCAAAATGGAATTGTTCATGTGTTTATGGCCTCCTTAGTGATTAATAACATAGGCTAAGCAGCCATTTAGGCACTACAGTTAGTAGTACAGTAGATGTCCAGATTTAGGGATTTAATTTATCAGTGTGAACAAGGTTTATATCAACTCCTCCAAAAATGCTTCCTCTCTGTTGGAAAGAAGATGGTGGGATGAGAGAAGAAACACCTGCTGCATTGAAAAACAGCTTGTTGGCTGATGCCATCAGTGAAGCCAGCCCTGCAGTTAATCAGCTCTGCCCTCACCAACAGATGTCACTGCAAGCAAAAGGAATTAATTTGTGAGGTTATTGGGCTCAAGGAGTGACAGAACCCTCTGAAATTCAAACGTGAAAGAACCTCTCTTTCAGAGCATATGTTTATGTATCAGTTCCTCTACCCCAACAAGCTGAGAATTAGCAGCAGGCAAATTGGTAAAAATAACAAAAAAAAAAAAAAAAAAGGTGTTCAAACTTAAAGCCATATGAAACAACTGAAATACATCAAAGCAAAATGCAGTACTCTGCTTTTAATTTTATGAATGATTTAACTGAGGAAACAAAATCTGTTCATTCATTGTGAATATTTCCTCAAGGCACATTCGGTAAAGTAGACATTCCCAGCCACCTGATTCTGTTGGTAAAGATGGGAAATCAAAAGTATTTCTGTAGCTGTTAATAAGCAACTCTTTATTTTTTTTCTGCTTGTGAATATATATATAGTAAGACACGCAAAACAGCACAAAAATCATTAAAGCTGAAGAGTAAAGAAATTACAAGTTAAAGACTCTCACATTTAACATTATTCATGTACAATCTTCATTTTCCATTTTTGGGATTTGTATGCATCTTTTTGTATAATCTTTAGTTACACAATCATATTGTTTTTGTTATGGGTTTGTGTTTCAAAGACAGCCTTGGATAAGCATTTATATTTTTAAAGAAATACAAATTGGTGGGGTGCGGGGAGGGCAGAAGAAAGAATGTTATCACGAAGAATTATTTTGACTTCCGTGTCAGTCGTCTAAAATCCTTTAGATTAGACGCAAATCACAACTCTCTCTCCCTCTCCTGTTTGCACTAACACCAGTACTGCTAGCAAGTGTAATCTAGATCCCAGGAGGTTTGATACACATTTTCCATAACTACTTGAGAGCAGTACAAAAATAAATTTGTGGATTTTGGGAGCTTATCCAAAGCTTTGAGGATAGAAACCTTTTGTCATAGCACAAATTCTGCTCCAGCTCCTCACAGCTTGTTACCCTTGTCCTCCCTTTGCCTCCCTGAAATACCTCTTCTCAGGTCTCCTATTTCTTTCTCAGTTTGCTTTCATGTCATCCCATTCGTAGGACTTGCTTTCTCACTCTGTTCCGACTTGTGGTTTACCACTTTGCTCTCCCACTCATTAGGAAGGAGGACCACGAAAATTTTTTCCTGCTCAGAATTAATCTGTCTTGGCTGGCAGTTGGAAGAATTGCAAGGTTGCCTTGCTAAGCCCTCAGTGCCCTACGTTGCCAGAGTTTTGCTGCAGCAGGAATCTGGCAAATTTAGCTGCCAACATCTAATAAACCTCTGCTGAGCACTTGCAATTTGAGGTTTGTTATTTGCAAAGCCTTGCAACTCAGCTGACATTTAGCTTTAGCTTTCTTTTTTTTTCCTTTTTTTTTCTTTCCTTCCTCCCCGCCCCCCGAGGATAAAAAGCTACAAAATGTCAGTCCTTTTCTGATTTTCATGATTTTTCATGAAAACAATAAAATAATGAAGATTCACAGACAAAATTTTTTACCTCTCTCATCTGATCTGAGATTTGCTTCTTTATGGTGAAGGCTTTCAAAACACAGAGTCTTCCATTATGGAATACTTTGGTCCATGCTGAGTAAAAAATATATAGCATATATTATATATTATTATATATATTATATTATATAGTGTGCAAATGATGTCACTATGCGTGCTAAATAGAACATGCTAAAAAGGTCATTCTTAAAAGTGGGAACCAAAATGCTTAGTGAACAGTTGGCTTTCAGAAATAAAAAAGGTTATATGAGCTCCCATTGCATTTATGACACTTTTTAAAACTTCTGTAGTTTTGAAAATACGATTACTACCAACAAATAATTAAGCACATTTCACTCAGAGGAACATTTTGTTTTAATGGGACTACCTATACACACAGGTATGCGTGCAAAGTTCTGCACCAGGTCCAGAGGCCATTTTTAAAAAACTTGACCCACCTACATGAACCACTTGCTTACGTGAATTTTCATGCACATCTTCTGCAATAATTGTTTTATTTGGGATACAATAAAAGATCTTTTATTATCTACTAAATGGATGCTTTGCATGTTGTGATATGAAAAAATAACTCAAAGGGAAGTGGGAATGGTGGGGAGCAACCTCAGTTTCACAGTCCTACATATTTGTAGATTGGAAGTCTGTGGGCATTGACATGGAGCTGGACGATTATTTTCTTCTTTTATTTTTTTATACATTTTTTTCCTTTACTTTTCCTTCTCTCTCACTCCTTTTTTCCCATTTCATTTTTCCTTCCAGCTAACAGCTAAGTCAGTCTGAAACAAGGCAGTGCTTAGTCTCTGCTTTCTCTTTTCCTGCTATTTATTTATTTATTTTGGTCATTGAAGATACACAGAAAAAAATATCAATAGTTCAGCTAACCCTCGGGATATATGCTGTCACTGGTACCTTTTAGCATACTATTTCCTCATAACAGAAAACATAAAGTAGTACTTCAGTAAAAGACAATTATCCTGTTATTCTAGCTGACATAAAGGAATAATTTAGACAAAGGTCTGCACCCTTTTTCAAAGCACTGGGATTTGTCATACATATATATATATATTTAAAAAAAAAAAGTCTCTCCTCCCCTTTATAGAATAAGGAAGTGCATCTACAAGTAGTAGATGGAAATCAGCAATACAAACAAGCCCGTCGTTTTCCTAGAGTTCAAAGGAAATGATCAGACATCAAAGTTTCCAGCCACTTTGAAAGACCCATAAAGACAAATAAGCAGTCAGCAACCAGCAGAGCTGTAGTCAAATATCTTTGTTCTCCCATGGAGGTGGGGAAATGCTGCATTCGTTTCAACATTTTTGTCTTCCATTTAATGTGGGAAATCTGGCTGTTTTCCATAGAGGTCAACATTTTCAAAGGTTTGGGGCTGATGGTAGCAGTTTGGGTGGCTGCACATCTTTCGCCTTTGGTGGCTGGGGTGGATTGCATTTTTAGCCCTCTGGGTTGAGCACATTTTCAATGTGGCATGATAGTCGTGGAAACTCATTTCCATTGCCTAATAAGACTCTAAGCTTCACCAGGTCAAAAAAACCTTTCTTACTACTCTTCAGATCCTGTGCAGGAGCAAGGAAGTGAGGAAGGGTACTGCCTCAGCTCAGCATTAAACCACCATGCACTTAAAAAAGAGATTAGACACTGTGGGGAAAATACAGACCTACAATTTATAGGTAGTATGGAAAAGAATGCAGTTACTCAGAGTTCAAAACAGTATCAGTAATCCTAACAGAAACTATTTAACAGGCAGAGGGATGGTGAAGTGATAAAAGGTATGTTCCACATACTACAATAATAATGAAGTTTTGCTATTCCAAACATTTACTTACACCCTTCACTTTAAGCAGTCCCTCTGAAGTCAGATAGGACAGACCATTAAAGTTACAACTTGAAGAGTATGGGAGTTAACCAAGAAAACTGATGTTCATTTTAATTTCACACAGCCATCAGTATTTATCTCATCAGGAGCACGTTAGCCAAGCACATGTTGGCTTTGAATGCTGGTTTAGGCACTATTAGTACACATCACATTACACATGTTATTGGTTTTATATTTGGGGCACATTACATAAGTGCTATACAATTTTTAAAAATAAAGGAATCTGAACTGGCAAGACAGGTAAATTATTTTTAACAAATATATGCCTTACCATAACTTAGGTGGATTTTTTTTTCTCTTTTCAGCACTTGGAAATTGATACACACTCTATGAGATTCACACAAATCCCTAAATCATAGTTATAACATTTAGATGACTGAAATGATCACATCTGACTTTTTTTTTTACTAAGTAACATCTCACAACACCATTATAATTTACCAGAAAAGAGAAGCAATACAGAATATATTAACCTATATTCATATGAGAGACGGAGTTGACTTTTCTGACCTCCATGAACAGAAAGAATTGCAAATGTCCAGTTTCTTTATGTGAGTTTACCATATCTAGTAACACCAGCTGTTTGTGTCACTCTTTACACATACAATATGAAGTGAAGGGTCCCTCCAAAAAAATCAATAGCCATTATCGTTGTTATTTACCATCATCATAATCCATCATCTGCTGTTGTTTCACACCACATTTTCCATGCCAAGTGTGGGTGTGCATTACCAGGTTGATGAATAGCTGAAAATTGCCATGACAGGATTGCTGAGTTTCTGCTGGCTGGCATAGTAAAATCTGGGATGATTTTTTACAGCAAGATGCATTAATAAGTGCTGCAAAACTCAGCTCTTAACCAAGAGTCTCCCAATTCTGATATGTTCTTGATCTACAACACCAGTATATATAGCCTGTAGATATAGTAAAAGAAGAGTTTATACTATTAATAACATTTTGGAATTGAATAGCAACATTTTGCTGTGAGAAGAATGATGGTATTTTACACTTTGGTTTGTTGATTATGACAAAAGACAGTAAGATAGAAAGACTATAAAAGAAAATACCTCTAGACTGATTAAGGAGGTCTTATCTTAACCAATCATTTGCATGGCTGCCATCTGGAATGATGTAAAATAATTCTACCAGCATATGCCTATAACCAGGACACCACTCCGTACCTTGCAAACCTCTTCTGTATGAAGGATCTTTCAGAGGTTTCTTATAGCTTGCTATATCCTGATAGCTTGCTGTATGGGCTAGACGTGAAGGGACCTCATAAGAAAAAAAACAGACATAATTTTTGTTGTTGTTGTCTTAGTCTGTTATCTGATATTATTATATAAAATATTTAAGTTGTTTTTAGGTATGTGTACTCAAAACTGGCATCTGAAAACCAACCAGACAGACCTGCATCCCCAGAGTTGCCCAGGGTATCCTTAAAATGTTTGCTCATAGAAAACTAAAGTCGTTTAAACATTAATAGTTTCACCACTTGGCCTTCTACTTTTTTTTTTTACTTTTTTTTTTTTTCCCCCCACTAGCTTCAACAATTAAACACTCAGCCTTGCCTGAGCCTAGTTATGACAAGATCAGTACTTGAATACAACTAATTTAGCTAGTGCAGAGATCAATCAGAGTGCCAAAATGATAAACAAACAAACAAGTCCAATTTGAACATATTCTTCTGGCAGAGGACAATGTCAATGTTTAAAGCAAATATGCCTGAGCACAGTAGGTGTCTGTGTTCTGGAAATGTTATAATTAAGTTATAGGGTTGTATACCTGAAAAGCTGAGGGTCTGTTACACCTTCCCCTCATGACAAGAAGGTTCAAACTCTGTCTCCTACTTCTGGAGCTCCATAAGCACCATTCAGCCTGCTGAGACCCAATCTGTACCCCGAATCCACGCCTTGAGCTGGGTGGAGAAATTGCTGCGGAGCAGCACAGTGGACAGGAAATCTGTCAGTCACTGTGAGTGCTGGATTGCACCTCCTATTCAGTTACTTACCTCTTCATATGCTATTCCCCTTTTTGGCGTGTAAAAAGTTTCCCATAACACCTCTGAAACTCATAACTTCTCCATGCACTATATAGGGCCATGGCACATAACACTGAGCGGTAGAGAAAATTCTGAGGAACACATTGATATTGTGTATACATACAATGCAGGTGGGACAAGGTTGATAAGGAAGAAAGATTTCAAGTTGTGCGAGTGCTGCTTCTGGTAAAAGAAGAAATGCCTTAAAGCACACAAACAAACTCATTTCGATTGAATGAGAATTGGAAGAAAATAACTTACTATGTTCTATACATGTGCTTGAGGTTGCATAGGGGCTTAGATGTTTTCCCGATTAAGGGCATAATTTTTACACTTAGATGTATAAATGTATAAATGGAAAGTTGCAGCAAGAGTCCTAGCTCACCTAAACCTATAAATAAATAAATAAAAATGAAAAATAAGATTCTAAGAAGAAAAACATGTGGAGCAATAGTGTAAAGACAATTGCAGCAATATTTAGGTTTTAGCGTGCTCACATTACAAATAACTATGACATTTCTTTAATACATAAAGCAGGCTACATTCAGGAGTTCAGGATTGTTTTCTGGGAAATTCTAACTTTTCCAGAAACATTTGTAACTATGACTGTAGGTCCACAGACTGGCTTGAGTACTTAATATGTACTTTAAAAAAATAGTGTTGAAACTTAGAGTTGATCAGCAATTTTGTCATCATAAAAGGAGTACAAAAAGGCTGACTGACTAACTTTAAAAAATAAAACACAGTTTAATAACTATGATAATCTAGTCTATGGTAGTCAGTTGCTCACAACAGAGCAAGTACAGTGCAGCCCAAGTACATATTTTCCATCACTAGCAAAATCATTGAATGAAGATGGGAATTTTTTCTGCTACTTAACATATACTGTTAATATAAATTGTACTAACATATTGAGATGAGAAAAGAGATTTTTGTGTATTGTTTTTAGGTAACAGATGCATTTGTGCTGAAAAATAATACTGTAACACAAGACACTGGCTGACCTATGCATCTCTGTCCCTCATCTTCTTCATTAAGATATCCAGATATGGAATTATAATAAAGATTCAGTCAGAGGGCATATGAATTGGGAATAATAATTGGGATAATTAATTGAACCATAACTGTGAGTATAAAACCAGGATGCTTAAATCAGATCTGGTCTTTGGTTTGTGATGTAATCTGGCATCGATTTCCACAAAAGTCCTAAGCCTCTAAGCTCTTGTGCCACCTGCTTGGATTCAGACTCTTTTCCTCAGACCAGGGTGCCTACATGCAGTCCCTGCTCATATTTCTTTCCAAAAGAGATTGAGATAAAGAAGAAGGTAACAGGTCCCAAAGCCTTTGCCTAGCAGGTTGCCAGTGAGTGCCGCCTGAGGCATCCTGAGGCCCCCTACAGCACATACTCTGACTCACTGGGTAATAGGGAGTCTGAGCAACCTTTCTGTATGAGCAGCATGGGAGATCCTGATTCCCTTCCTTGTCTCACTTCTATCCCAGCTCTGGTAACATGCTTCTCTGAAGTTTTTCTCCAGGAAGATCTGAGCTGTGCTTAGAACCTATTTGCCTTTTAACAGAAATGCAGGGTGCTACCAGTACTGGTCTTGAAGAGAAGTACCACACTGCTAGTTGTGCACTGCTTCTCTAGTGATTTCATCCAACTTTCTTGACTTCATTGGTAACGGACTAAGTGGACCTTTAGTGTAGCTATTGACACAGGTCTTCTCTGAATAGGTGTCTACTAGCTGAAACCTATGTTCTGCCGTTGCAATTTGGATCACACATGCATTACAAACATGGACTGGATTCAGAAAAAAAAAATCTATCTAGCAGAAAGACTGATACTTAAAGTTTTACCTATGATCAAATAAATAAATAAATAAATAGATAATCTACTGTATAGTGATAACTTACAGAAGTATTGTAAACAAAAAAAAATCAAAGTGGTATTTAGTATCTTAAATATTCTCAGATGTTGTTTATTGATAATTACTGTTCATGCATGGCCATGTAGCTCTTTGAACAAATGAAAATGTAGAATGGTCTGCTATATCTCAGACTGAAGCTTATTTGAAAGTTGAATATGAAAAGCTTAAATATTTTTCCTTATCATAACTGACTGTTAGCTTAATATAATGAACTATCTCATTAATGGCTGAAAATTCATCAGCCTGTCTAGGGTTACTGGATTTATCCAAAGGGATGATTTTAATGTAGTCATAGAAAAAGAAGGTGTAATGTCTGCCTAAATCTTCACTATTTTTTTCTTTTCTGAGGCCAGAAAATCTAATTTAGAAAATGTATTTTACGGTATTTTTACTTTTGCAGGTTACACTTGGCATTCAGTTTACTTACCTGTATTTACAAACAAAGCTTGTGAGATAATAGGAGAGGAAACAAAAGAAGACCATTCTGAAAGGAAAACTACACTGGTTAAGTATTCACATATGAAAGTTTAGATACACTTCAGTAATATAGAAGCATTCTTTTTTTTTTTTTTTTTTTTTTTTTCAGCTGAACAGTTCGTCTTTTATAGATGGACAGAGAAGGGAAATTAGAAGATGCTGGCAACTTAAGAAATGAAGATAAAGATAGCTTCCCTTGGAAAGGGGGCAGCATGGAGCATGGAAACTTTGCAATTACCAGTTTATCAGTAACTAAAATAATTGAGCTTCCCTTGAATGTTTTCCATCATTCCTTCTTCTGAGCTCCTTTGAAAGAAACATCATTTTCCTTTCAGTCGCAGTGAAAATTTTTAACTTCAGTACCATTGTGTTATGTTTCATGAAGTCTTCTATGCCCTTTATTCCAAACTTTCCACCAAGGTTACTGCATTGGATGTCTTCTTCATCAGTTACTATCAGCTATCTTTAAAAAAATGACATATTTACTGCATTATTTCTCATTAAAGTGAATATAAGTTTAGGGTTCTAGGTGTCTAGAAAAAAGATGTTGCTTATTTCACAGAAAATAGAGGTTGCAAAAATATTTTGTCCAAAAAATACAAAAGAGAGAAAGACAAAAACTAAACCAAAGAATAAATTATAGTTGTGGTTTAACCTGGAAGAGAGCTAAGCACCACACAGCCATTTGTTTCCCTATAGCCTTCCCACCCCCACAGTAAGATGGGGAGAAAATCAGGAAAAAAAAAAAAAAAAGTGAAATTTGTGAGTTGGGATAAAGACAGTTTAATAGGACAGTAAATGAAGGAAAATAATTAACAACATCAACGCATCATCATTAACAACAACAACAACAACAACAATAATAATAATAATAATAAAATATACAAAACAAGAGATGTACAACGCAATTGCTCACCATCTGCTGACCAATGTCCAGTCAGTACCTGAGCAGCACCCTCTTCTGGCCAAGTCCCCCCAGATTTCTTGCTGAGCATGATGCCACATGGTAATGGATATCCCTTTGGCCAGTTTGGGTCAACTGTCCTGGTTCTGTCCCCTCCCAGCTTCTTGTGCACCTCCAGCCTTCTTTCTGTCAGGACAACATGAGAAGCTTGGGTCTGTGTAAGCATTGCTCTGCAGCAACTACAACATCACTGTGTAATCAGCATTATTCTCATCCTCAATATGCAAAAATAAGCATCATATCATCTCCTAGGAAGAAAATTAACTGTATCCCAGCTGAAACCAGGAAAATATCTACCATCTATGTCATGCTCAGGCCCCACACATTGTAATACATCCCAATTAATCTCCACCACTATTCCTGTCTTTACACACACACACATGCACACAGAGATATCATTCCCTTAGTCTACGGGCCATAACTCTAAAATGTCTGTTAATTTAATCCATCTTTGGGCTCTATCTATCATAACAGTCCTACAGTCCTTCAGGGCAGGAGAGATAGTGTGTAGTGCTGGATTGTTGTGTGATGAAGCCAGTTCTGGTTCCATCAACATTGTGGATGTCCAGTTCTGTTAAAATTCATTTTTCATTAATCTGGGTAATTCATAATGTAGTATGATTGATATGGTATTGTGGTATATAGCAACCACATTAGTAATGTGGTTATACAATATTATATCATAAATAACATCATACAATTTAAATCATTGGCTATTCTCACACAACACCCAAATTCACAGAGGTTGGTGCATGATAGGGAATGTGATATACCCACTTAACACTGTGCTCTTTGGCCCAGGTATCTGTCAGGTTGTTTTGTAAATGAGTCCCACTGTCTGACTCAAATCCTTATGGCCATGTCATCACAGGATTTGCTCTCCAAAGCCCAGGATGGTGTTCCAGGTGGTGGTATGGGGCATAGGATATGTTTCCAGCCATCCAATTGTTGTTTCCACCACTGTAAGCACATGGCACTTGTTTTGGTGTGTTTGTGGGTGTGTGACATAACCGATCTGCCAGGCCTTCCCATATTTATACTTCAGCCACAGTCCTCCATACCAAAGAGACTTTAACTGCTTGGATTCTTTGATTGCAGTGCATATTTCACAATCATGGATGACCTGTGCAATAGCATCCATGGTCAAGTCCATCCATTGGTCACAATCCCATCTACATGTTGCATCTCTTCCTTGATGGCCTGAGATGGCATTGGCCCACTGAGCTATAATTAATTCACCATTATGTTGCCAGTCCAGATCCACCTGAGCCACTTTAATCTTAGCATCCTGATCTACCTGATGGTTGTTTTTGGTGTTCTTCAGTGGCCCAAATCTTGGGTCAGGCTTGACTCTTGGGTATCTGCATAGGATACTTTTACAACCACATTCTCTACCTGGGCAGCAATATCTTGCCACAGTGTGGCAGCCCAGATGGGTTTGCCTCTGAACTTCCAGTTCTGCTTCCATTGCCATAACAACCCCATCTATGACTCAGTATAAAGACGGAGCACTGGCAACTTGTACAGCAATTTTCTCATTCTAAGTCCGGCTGGATGGCCTTCACTTTTGAAAATTGGCTCAATTCACCTTCTCGTTCATCAGTTTCTGCAACTTGTTGTGAAGGGCTTCATACAGCGGCCTTCCCCCTCTGATGCTTTTCCACACTTTGACAGGACCCATCAGTGAACAAGGTATATTGCTTCTCACTTTCTGGTAGTCTTATACAGTGAGACCTCTTCAGCTTGTCACTTCCCCTCTAGCAATATTCCAAATTTTTTGCCTTCTGGCCAGTCCATGATCAAATCCAAGATTCCTGGGCAACTAGGGTTTCCTATCTGAGCCCATTCTGTGATCAGGGTGACCCACTTACTCCACATAGCATCAATTCTATGATGTGTAGATGGGACCCTCCCTTTGAACATCCAGCCCAGCATTGTCAGTTGGGATGCCAAGAAAATCTGTACCAACAACTTCCAAACCAGCTCAGTCCCCTTCATGTGCTGCTGTAATCTCTTTTTTAGTTGGAGTACAGTGGGCCTTAGATCGTATTTCCCATTCCAAAACCCTAGGTATCATCCTTGACTCTCCACTGGTGCTTTCTAAGAGGGGCTTCAGGTGGGATCATTCTCCCCAGCTGCAGTGTAGAGCACATTTACATCTTGTCTTGCCCAGATTAGCCCAAGGACTACTGCATGAAATATTTCCTGTTTGATTTGCTCTAAGGGTTGTCATTGCTCAGGGCCCCATTTGAAATCACTCCTCTTCTGGGTCACTTGATAGAGAGGGCTTACAGTCAGGCAGTAATTCAGAATATGGATCCTCTGAAAATCCACAATACCTAAGAAAACTTGTGTTTCCTTTTTGCTACTTGGCAGAGACATAGCAGTTATTTTGTTGATCACATCCATTGGGATCTGACAATGTCCATCTTGCCATTTTACCACCAAGAACTGGATTTCCTGCGCAGGTCCCTTGACCTTACTTTGTTTTATGGCAAAACCAGATTTCAGAAGTATTTGTGCTGTTTTCTTCCCTTTCTCAAAAACTTCTGCTGCTCTGTTGCTCCACATGTCATCAATGTGTTGCAGGTGTTCAGAAGATTCACCCAGTTCCAGTGCAGTCTGGATCAGTCCATGGCAAATGGTAGAGCTGTGTTTCCAGCCTTGGGGCACTGGACAGCCCTACAAGTGAAAACAAACTGTGGCCTGCAGTCTGTTGCCAAAGAGGCTGAAAGAAGTTCATTAGCAATGTAAGTTGTGGCAAACCACTTGGCTGCCTTTAACTCCCGTTCATACTGAAATTCTAACGTGTTCAACATGGCATCACTCAGTGTTGGCATGACTTCATTCAGGCCACAATAGTCTCCATTCACCATTAGAATTTTGCACTGGCCATATGAGACTTAAAGGGTGAGCAACTCTTACTGATCATTCCTTAACTCTCCAGTTGATGAATAAGATTGTGGACAGGAATCAGGGAGTCTCAGTGCAATATTGTGACATCTGCATCATTGTGGTAGGTATTGGCACCTGTTTTCCTTTGACCCTCAGCAACTCCACAGCAGAAGGGTCCTCCCAGATACTGGGCATGGTAGACAGCTATTTGATCTTCTCCATCTCCAAGGCAGCTATGCCAAAAGCCTACCATTACACTTTTGGGTCCTTGAAGTACCCTCTTCTGAGCTAGTCTAGGCCAAGAATCCACAGAGCTTCTGGGCCAGTTCCAAAGGGGTACTTTTGCCACTTATTCCCATTTAGGCTCACTTCAGCATCTAATACAGCTTGCTTTTGGGATCCCCCTGTCACTCCAGATAGGTTCTGCCCCTTTATAGCTTGATGGCATTAGGGTACACTGTGCAGCATCATCCGCTTGAGCCTTATTTTCTTGTGAGTCGGATGTCTGAGGCCATCTAATCAATACAGTCCAATAAACTGGGTTGTCCCTTTCCTCCACGTGGCTGGAGGCAGAGCCCCTCTAGTTCTAGTCATAGTATTCATTACTCACATATTGTAAATGCAAAATAGAAGTCCCTTTGTTAAAAACAGAAGTAAGATCAGTCACAGAATCGCAGAATCACAGAGTTATTAAGGTTGGAAAAGACCTCCAATATCATCTGGTCCAACCATCACCCTGCTACCAATGTCACCCACTAAACCAGGTCCCTAAGCACCAAGTCCAACTTTTAACCCTTCAGCTCTGGGGAACTGCCCACTGGAAACTGGAGCAGTCATTTTCCTGGAAGAACCTCCTTTTATGGTTGTTACTCCTTGCAAATTACATACCTGTGCCTCTAGAATTGGAGAAATCCTAGATTGGATCTTTTCTTAACAAAAGTTTCAATTTCTGATATTAAAGAGCCACAATTAATTCAATTATTGCATAAAAGAACATTCCCATCTACTATGAATTAGAATATAATATTATATATACATATATATCTGTCATGAAAGAAATAAATGCAACAGATTTAGACTATGCATATTAATAAATAAACATTACATATATACAGTATTTGCACAGAAATAGCAACTAATAACACAGAAATAGCTGAATGAAATTTTCAACTTACATGTAGAGGACTGATTTTTTTGTTGTTGTTTGAATTTGTTTCAAAAATAAATATGTAGATCAATTTAGAAATTGTATCCTACATAGGTAACACCTGATGAAAATCTTGTACTATTAGAAAAGCCAGTAATTATGAATGAGAACTGATATTTTTAAGTCCTAAGACCTTAAGATGGCCTACAGAAAAACTGGAGATGGACTCTTTGTGAGGGAGTGAAGTGATGGGACAAGAAGTAATGGTATTAAACAAACAAACAAACAAACAAACAAAAAAAGGTAGATATTGATTAGATATTAGGGAGAAATTCTTTACTATGAGGGTGGTGAGGCAGAGGAACAGGTTGCTCAGAGAAGTTGTGGATATCCCATCCCTGGAAGTGATTAAGACCAGGTTGGATGGGGATTTGAGTAGCCTGATCTAGTATAAGGTGTCCCTATGCATGACAGGGGGTTTGGAAATAAATGCTCTTTAAGGTCCCTCTTCCAACCCAAACCATTCTATGATTCTATCATTCTAACATTCTATCATTCTATCATTAAGTCCACACACTACCACTCATAGCCATAGTATTACCTGAATTTTGTCTATCTTAAGGAAAATAGAGCTTAACGACAACTTTCTTAGAACAGCAACTCTCTTTTATTTTATTTCTGTAGCAAGAATAATAAATTAAATCATAGAATATGAATCATAGAATCATAGGATATCTGAGTTGTAAGGACCACCAAAAAAAAAAAAAAAATCACGTGGCTGAGAGCATTGTCAAAACACTTCCTGAACTCTGGCAGGCTTGGTGCCATGACCGCTTCCCTGGGGAGCCTGTTCCAGTGTCCTACCACCCTCTTGGTGAAAAAACATTTCCTGATATCGAACCTGAACATCCTCTGTTGCAGCTTCAAACCATTCCCACAGGTCCTATCGCTGGCCACCAGAGAGAAGAGCTCAGCGCCTGCCACTCTGCTCCCCTTTGTGAGGAAGTTGTAGACCGCCATGAGGCCTCCCCTCAGTCTCTTCTCCAGGCTGAACATTCCAAGTGACCTCAGCCACTCCTCATACATCTTCCCCTCTAGACTGTTCACCATCTTTGTTGACCTTCTTTGGACACCCTCTAACAGTTTTCTGTTCTTTCTTATACTGTGGTGCCTAAAACTTCACACAGTACTCAAGGTGAGGCTGCACCACAGCAGAGCACAGTGGGACAATCACTTCCTTCGACCAACTGGCAATGCCGTTCTTGATGCACCCCAGGATACAGTTGGTCCTCCTGGATGTCAAGGCACACTGCTGGCTCATGTTCAGCTTGCTGTCGATCAAAACCCCCAGATCCCTTTCTGAAGTGCTGCTCTCCAGCATCTCATCCCCCAGTCTGTATGTTTAACCAGGGTTGCCCCTTCCCAGGTGCAGAATCTGCCACTTGCTCTTGTTAAACTTCATATTGTTGGTGATTGCCCAGCTCTCTAATTTCTCAAAATCTCTCTGCAAGGCCTCACCAAACTCAACATAGTCAACAGTTCCACTCATTTATGAATTATCCATGAACTTGCTCAAAAAAACAAGTCCTTCATCCAAATCATTTATGAAAACATTGAAGAGGACTGGTCCTAAAATGGAGCCCTGGTGAACCCTAACAGTGACAGGTCACCAGCCTGAGGTAACCCCACTTACAAGAACCCTTAGGGCTCAACCCATCAGCCAAGTGTTCACCCTTCTTATGCTTTTATCTAACTGTATTCTGTCCAGAACGATACTGTGAGAGACAGTATCAAAAGCTTTACTGAAATCCAGAAAGATTACATCATCTGTTTTCCTTTGGTCAACTAGCTGGGTGATCTTTTTGTAGAAGGAAAATAAGTTTGGTAGACATGACCTTCCCCTAGTAAACCCATGTTGGTTCTGAGCAATGACTTCAGGTGTTTTTCAGTAACTCCAAGAATCATAGAAACATAGAATGGCTTGGGTTGAAATGGACTTTAAAGGTCATCTAGTTCCCATGCCCCTGCCATGGGCAGGGATGCCACCCACTAGATCAGGTTGCCCAGGGCATCATCTAACCTGGTCTTGAACACCTCCAGGGAGGGGACATTCACAATATGTCTGGGCAACCTCTTCCAGTGCCTCATCACCCTCTGAGTGAACAGTTTCCTCCTAACCTCTAATCTAAATCTCCCCTCTTTTAGTTCAAAACCATTCCCCCTTGTTCTGTCATTATCTGATTGAGCAAAAAGTTGTTCTCCATCTTTTTTATAAGCCCCCTGTAAGTATTGAAAAGCTGTAATGAGGTCTTCTCTTCTTCAGGCTGAACAGCTCCAGCTCTCTCAGCCTTTCTTTATAGGAGAAGTGTTCCAGTCCTGGATGATCAGGTGTTCTTATCATCTTCTCCATAATAATATAATTATAAATATAAATTATGGAGAATAATCTTCATAATTTTACCAGGCACTGAAGTGAAACTGACAGGCCTGTAATTGCCAGGATGTTCTTTCTTGCCCTTCTTGAGATTTGGGACCACATTTGCCAGCTTCCTGTCAACTGGGACTTCTCCAGATTTCCAATACCATTGGAAAATAATTGAGATAGGTCTCGTGATGACATCAGCCAACTCTCTGAACACTCCAGGAAGAATCCCATCAGGCCCTATGGACTTGTATTCATGCAGGTGCAGCTGCAAATCCTGCATGAGTTCAGGGTTACCTGGGAACTTATCATTCCTGCAGTCACAGTCCTCCAGCTCAGATCATCTGGTGTACTAGAACCCATCACTGGTGTTAAAGACAGAGGTAAAAAATTCATTAAACATCTCTGCTTCGTCTATGTCCCTGTTTGTGAGGTGACCATCTGTATCAAGTATCAGACCAATGTTTGCTCTGTTCCTCCTTTTCACATTAACATACTTAAAAAAGCTTTTTTTATTGTCCCCTACACTGCTGGCCAGCTTTAACTTTAATTGAGCTTTGTCCATCCAGATTCTCCCTCTACAAAGGCAAGCAGCATCCCTGTAGTCCTCATGTGTTGCCTGACCTTGCTTCCAACCACCATACACTTTCTTTTTCCGTCTGAGCTCTTGAAGAAGAACCCTACTCAGCCAAGCTGGCCTTCTGCCCCTCCTGCTGGACTTCTGACTCTTTGAAATTGCCTGTTCCTGTGCTCTGAGGAGGTGGTGCTTAAAAACCAACCAGTGCTGATGGACTCCAATGTCTTTAAAAGCAGTTTCCCAGGGGACCTTACTATCTAGTTCCCTAAGCAGTCTGAAGTCTGGTCTCCCCAGATCTAGAGTTGAAGTTTTGTTGGTATTTTTCTTCCTATCACCAAAGATTTTGATTTTGAGTACTTCATGGTTGCTATGGCTAAGGCAGCCACTTATTACCACTTTACCCACTGGACCCTCCCTGCTTACAAGCAACAAGTCCAGGAGGGCACCTTTCCCAGTTGTCTCTCTTAGTACCTATACCAAGAAGTTATCATCAAGGTGCTTCAGGAATCTTTGGTCTTGCTTCTATCAGCTGTGTGATATTCTCAGCTGACATCTGGCAGGTTGAAGTCTCCCATAAGGACAAGGGCAGCTGATCTAGAAGTCTCTCTCAGTTCTTTAGAGAATAGTACATCAGTGTTGTCATCATGGCTGTGTAGTCTATAGTAGACTCCCAAAACAACACACGCTTTATTTGCTTGTTCCTTGATCCTTACCCAGAGGCTCTCAACCGTGTTCTCACCAACTGCAAGCTCTGTATGGTCCAGTGCCCCCATTACATAGAGTGCCACCCCCCACACACCTCATGTGACCTGCCTGTCCCTTCTGAAGAGCCTGGAACTGTCCATTGCAACACACAAGTTGCAGGCCTTTTCCCACCAGGTTTCTCTTATGCCAATGATGTTGTAGCTCTGTGGCTGAGCCAATGCTTCTAGCTCCTCTTGCTTGTTTCTCAGGCTGCATGCAATTGTATAGAACTGTTTCAGATGTGTTTCATTGAACCTAGCCCCTAGTGGGGCAGACTGAAGGGTATCATTAGCATACAGTCCCTCAATTATTGGCATGCAGTCCCATAGCTTATCACTGGTGGGCCTGTTTTTGTCCCTTTCCCCTTTCAAATCTAGTTTAAAGATCTATCAATCAGCCCTCCTAAGTCCTGGGTAAAAATCCTTTTCCTCCTCTGAGAAAGGTGCTCTCCAGAAGGAGACAGTAAGACAAAAACCTGAGAGGTTACATAAAACCTTATATAAGGTCTACCAAAGGTAGACCTTCCCATGATCAAGAAACCCAAAACTAAGTTGCTGGCACCAGCCTTGAAGCCACGTATTGATCTGCTGCGTCTGCCTGTTCCTTTCAATATTGATCCCCGCTACTGGAATGATAAAGGAAAACACTACCTGTGCACCTGATCCTTCAGCCAATTGCCCCAAAACCTTTTGATAGCTTTCGGACTTCTCTTTGCTATCTCATCACTGCCAACATGAAAACCCAATAAAGGGTGATAACCAGAGGGACATACCAGGCGAGTGCCTTTCCTTGCTATCTCTCTTACCCAAGCCCCAGGGAGACAGCAGACTTTCCTAAGGGTTGGGTCTGGATGGCAAATCAGGCCCTCCATTCCCTACAGAAGGGAGTCCCTTAGGACAATAACCCTTCTTTTTTTCTTGGTAGGGGTTGTTGTGATGCAGGGCTTAGGCTGACTTGCCCTGGACAACTCCCCTAATGTGGATGGACCTTTGTCCACATTGTCATTTGCTTGCTCATCAAGTTCCAGAGCCTCATACCTGTTGTGTAGGGGCAGCTGGGAGGGTGAGGTATGCAGCAGGCTGGTTCGCCTGCTGTGCCGAACCAGAACCTCCTTCCATTCTCCCCTCCCTCTTATGTTCCCTCCCTCTACTTGTTGGTGAGGGAGTAGGGGAACCTACGTTTCTCATCTGTCTCAGGGATGTCCTTCTCTGACTCTCTGATTCTCCTCAGCCTGCCTCCCTCCTCCTGAATCTCTGCCCCCAGACGAAGCAGTTTTTCAACCTGGGCACACCTCCCACAGTTGTGCTCTCTACTGTCATGCTGCACTGGCATAAGAGTAGGGCACACCTTGCATCCTGACACCTGTGTGGCAGCATGTTCCCCCTGGAGCTCCATCTGGGAGGCTGCATCAGCTGCGGTGGATGCCGAACTTTGCTGCACTCCAGGCCACATGCGCTTCCCAGGGTCTGCCTTGGTACGAGAAAGGGGGCATGCTTCTGGCTCTGCCCAAGCCTCATCAGCTGCCCTCAAGAGGGCTGACAGGTCCTGGTGGCTCCCTTGGCTGCCGGGAGGGGCCTTGGTGTAAGGAAACCCCTGCACGCCATGATCCCCTGCTCTGCTGCAGAACACATATGCCCCAGAGAAGATCTCCTCGGCAATGAGGGAAAATGAAAGAAAATTTAAACCATATGAGAATAGTATGGTTTTTTTTGTTTGTTTGTTTGTTTTAATACTATTGAATACTAAGTGCTCTATAATACTTTTTTGATCACAACAAACTATGCAAATACTTTTAGAGAACACACATACATAAGCAATACTCCTTGTCACTTTTATATCACTTTGGTGGCAACACATTACAGATATTACTCTCTCTTTCTCTCTCTCTTTTTTTTTTTTTTTTTTTTTTCTGTATAAAGAAAATGAATTACAAGACTACTTTTCTTGGTGTCAGTTTTTGGGCCCTCTGATTTTAATGTCCTGCCATTTATACAAACTATTCTAGTAACAACAGAGCTTCACAAAAGCAGAATGAAAGACTGGATAAAAGAGCAAGAGAGTGAGTAGAGGGACTTAGTTTTTCTTTATTTTTTCATCTGAAAGGAATACAATTCCTGTCTATCAGCCCGACAGCTCAGCCTTGATTAGAGCACAGTCTATGTGAGAAAGCTCTGAGGCTTGAAACCTTCAGCTGTAGTTGTGACAAGCTGAAGTATGAGAAATGATTATTAATGCCTGGCACTGAAAGTCACTGCATCTAACTAACCTAATAGGTCATTCATTCTATGAACTGTGTCATTTAGTTTCAATAGATGTCTCTTTTTCCATACAAGCAGTAATACTGTATGCATTATACAAGTGGACAAATATGAATGTTTATTCATATCTTTTAAAAAGAATAATATTGTGTAGTCTGTTGCAAAAGATTTAGATCGCTTGAGTGTCAGACCTGGAAATGGATGGGAAATGTCAATCAATCAGGCAGTAGCAGATGATGGGTCTGATGAGGGAGATTCTAAGGAGATATTACATGTCAAACACAAAAGAAGTGCAGTCTATTGATCCAGAAAGAAAAACAAAACTTATTTCTCAATTTGCCTTCAGTTCTCAGTCAAATGTGAAACTGTGCTGATGTGGTGTTTTTTACCTTGCTGGGCAGCTGAACTCCACCACAACCGCTCTCTCACTCCCACTCCTTAGAAGAAGAGGGGAAGAAGAAAGTATGCTGGAAAGAAACAAAAAACGCGGGTTGAGATAAGGCTGATTTAATTAAAGGGAAGAGGAAGAGGGAAAAACAAACAAACAAACAAACAAAAAGAAAAAAAAAAAAAAGGCCATGCAGAAGTACACAGAGAGCAAAGAAATTACTCTATGGGAATTACTTCTCATCAGTGAGTGATCTTCAGCCACATCCTGGGAAGCAGGGCCTCAATACATGGAGCAGTTGTTTGGGAGGACAGATGTCTTCATAACAAAAGCCCACTCTCTCCTTCCCCTTTCCCATTTTTTGTTGCTGAGTGTGACATCATATGGTATGGAATATCCCTTTGGTTGGTTTAGGTCAGCTGCTCTAGTGATGTCCCCTCCTGCTGGCTTGGTGGGGGGGCATGGGGGGGGGGAGGGGGGTGCGGAACGGCGGTTAGAGGGAGTCCTGATGCAGTGCCAGTATTGCTCAGCAGCAGACACAACACTGGTGAGATACCAATGCTGTTTTAGCTACGAGCGCAGAGCACAGCACTGTATGGGCTACTGCAGTGAAAGTTAACTCCATCCCAGCCAGACCCAGCAAAATCTCCACCCCCTATACATTTGTGTCATACTCAGGTCCCACATAGTTTAGTATATAGATATTCTCACCACCACTGTTCCTTGTTCATTAAAAGATTTATAGATCTGTACTTATTTTCAATCTATAGGCCTCTCCCCAAATGTTCATAAGAACTGTTGATGATTTAAGCTTCATCTGCCAAAGTGTTCACTCAGAGCAAGTGGAGTTGGTTTTCTTGATGCCAGCACCAGCTTAGCTCAAGTCATTGCTGCACTTGCCCGGCTCCTTGCGAAGTTGACCTTTCATTGGTTCTGCAGTGTCTTCCTACAACACAGAACTTAGATTACAGATTACTTTTCTCCCAAGGTTAAATCTCCTTGAGGCATGCACCTGATATCCCCATCCTTTTGCATGACTCACCAGGTGTACCCTTGTCCTTAGGCAGACAATCCCCTGAGTGGGTTTGCCTTTTCCCAAGGCAGGAGCAACCCACATCGCCTTCCCCATCCACTTCCTTACATGCACTACAGGGACTTTAGCTCCTCCCACAGTGTGTAGGGGTTTTGTTTCAGCAGGACCAGGACGGCTGTGAGACCCTCTGGTGTTAACTAGCCAAGTGGCTTCTGGTAGATTTATGTCCCAGTGTTTCCATGTCACCAATGCTCATAACATGGTCTTTAACAGGCCATTGTACCTCTCAACCTTTCCAGAGGCTTGTGGGTGATTGGGGATGTGATACACCCACTCAATGCCATGCCTCTTGGCCCAGGAGGTGACAGGATTGTTTCGGAAATGACTCCCATTGTCGGACTCAATTCTCTCTGGTGTACCATGATGCCACAACACCTGCCTTTCCAGGCCCAAGATAGTGTTTCAGGCAGTGGCATGGTTTACTGGTTATATTTCCAGACACTCAGTAGCTGCGTCTACCATGGTGAGTACGTACCGTTTGCCTTGGTGGGTTTGCGGGAGTGGTCCTATATAGTCAATCTGCCAGGCCTCACCATACCGAAATCCAAGGCACCACCCCCTATTCCAGGGCAATTTTACCCTCATGGCTCACTTGATCGCAGCACAGGTTTCACACTCATGGGTGACCTATGTGATGTCCTCAGTGGTCATGTCCACCCCTTGATCACGAGTCCATCTGTATGTTGCATCCCTCCCCAGATGTCCTGATGTTACATGGGCCCATCAAGCTACAAACAGGTCACCCTTGCATCCCCAATCCAGGTCCACCTGATCCACTTCAATTTTCAAATCTCAATCCACTTCTTCGTTATTCTGATGTTCTTCAGTGGTGTGACTCTTGGGCATGTGGGCATCTACATAAGGTACCTTTACATTCAGGTTTTCAACACGAGCAGCAATATCTTTCCACAGTGCCGCAGCCCAAATAGGTTTACCTCTGCACTGCCAGTTGCTTTGTTTCCACAGCTGCAGCCACCCCCACAGAGCATTTGCCACCATCCATGAATCGGTGTAGGGATGCAGCACTGGCCATTTTTCTTTTCTGGCAATTTTTAAGGCCGGTCGGATGCCTTTCGCTTCTGCATACTGATTCGACTCATCTTCTCCTTCCATGGCCTCTACTACTCATCGTGTGGGACTCCACACAGCAGCTTTCCACTTCCATGCCTCCCTAACGCACGACAGGATCCATCAGTGAACAACACATACAGCTTTCTGTCTTCTGGCAACTCATTATATGGTGGTGCCTCTTTGGCATGAGTTAATTCTTCCCTTGGTACTCTGAAATCTCTGCCTTCCAGCCAGTCCATGATCTCTTCCAGGTTTCCTGGACAGCTGGGTTTCTCTATTCAAGCCTGCTGGGTAATTAATGCTACCCACTCACTCCACATAGTGTCGGTTGCATGGTGTGTAGTGTAAGGGATTTTCACTTTGAACATACAATGTAAGACAGGTAGCTGTGGGGCCAAGAGGAGCTGTGCTTCTGTACCAACCACTTCTAAGGCAGCTTGAACCCCCTCATATGCTGTTAGTATCTCCTTTTCAGTTGGGGGGTAGTTGGTTTCTGATCCTAGACAGCCCCAGCTCCAGAACCCTAGAAGTCGACCTGGGGTTTTCTGTCAGCGGCTCCAGGTGAGCCCATGCTCTCCAGCTGCAGTGTAAAGTATGTTTTGCACAGCTGGTCTCGTATGGACGGGCACAAGGGCTACTGCACGAGTTATTTCTTGTTTGATTTGTTCAAAAGTCTGTTGTTGCTCAGGGCCCCACTCAAGATGGTTCCTCTTTCAAGTCATTTGATATAGAGTTCCCACAAACTGACTATAGCCTGGAATATGCATTCTCCAGAATCCCACAAAGCCTAGGAAAGCTTGTGTTTCCTTTTTTGCTACTTGGCAGAGACACAGCAGTTATTTTGTTGATAATATCCATTGGAATGTGGCGATGTCCATCCTGCCATTTTACCCCCAAGAACTGGATTTCCTGTGCAGGTCCCTTGACCATATTGTGTTTAATGGCAAAACCAGCTTTCAGGAGAATTTGGATTATTTTCTTCCCTTTCTCAAAAACTTCCTCTGTTGTTTCACCCCACACAATGATGTCATCAATGTACTGCAGGTGTTCAGGAGCTCTCTCACTCCCCCTCCTTAGAGGAAGAGGGGAAGAAGAAATTATACTGGAAAGAAAAAAAAAAAAATCACCTCACAGGTTGAGATAAGAATGATTTAACTAAAGAGAAGAGAAGAGGGGATAAATAAATAAATAAATAAATAAATAGAAATCAAAGGTCGCACTGCTCCAGTGATACCAAAGCTATTCTAGCTACAAGTGCAGAGCACAGCACTGTATGGGCTGCTGCAGGGAAAGTTAACTCCATCCCAGCCAGACCCAGCACACAAAAGGACACATAAGGTGACCGTTTGCTTTGCTATGAGAATAAAATGAGACGACAGCATGCAGAAAAGAAAATACACCAAAGGGAGCAAAGCACCTAGAGAAAGTCACCTTATTTAAGAACAAAAAGTACATTGTGTTTTCATGTCTTTACCTAGAAAGATTCACATTATTTTTTATAAAACTGTATCCTTGAAAATAACCACACCACTCAAGTGGGGAAGCATCATAGAACAGGTCTTTGATGGCAGATGCATAATGGAGCTGTCATGAGGGACGTTTTGTTGTTGTTCTTCTGTCCTATATGCATTAATTAATCACTTTAAATCTGAAACTTCACTAAATACTACTACTACTACTACTACTACTACTAATAATAATAATAATAATAATAATAAGCATTCTATTAAGACTAAGGACAGCCAGAACAGAAGGTTTTGTTTGTTTGTTTGTTTGTTTGTTTGTTTCACTTGAAAGTTTGGAAACTACCCTAGGAGCTTTCTCATTGATCTTAGCAAGGTAAATTGATACGAAGCTGGAAACACCAGTGCTATTTCCATCCTGAAGGTCTCTGAATGAGTACATCATAAACTTCATACATCATAAATGTGTTCTAGCATAATACCTTTTTATCATTGTTGTTGTCGTGTTGTTGTATTTCATGTATGAATCCAGCATCTTCCACAATTTCTATTGACTTTGTATTTTCTTCCATCCTCTTTGGATATCAAATTATTTATCTTTCTTGTGTTCCAATTTTCCAATTTCAGACTCAGATCTCAAGACTTCTTGTTTGTTTGTTTGTTTGTTCTCATCTCATGTAATTAAGCCAATCCACTTGAATTTTATGAACTTTTGTTAGAGAAAGTTTTTGTGCGTGCACTGAACGGCAAACAGTAAAGTAATTTTGAATTACACTTTAAAACATAGATTCTGATTTTGAAAACAACAACAACAAGAACAACAACAACATTGAAGAGATTAAAGCAAAGAGTTTGCTGGGATCAAATACAGCCAAAGAGGAAAGCAATACATATTTGAGCATGAGAAGAGAACAGGGGTGGGGACTTCTCAGGTTGACAGAGTATGGTGTTAATGAAAAAAAATATATATTTCTCTCAACTGATTCAATTTTAAATCCTCTCATGGCCAATGGAGATAAAATACTGATTTTGGACCTGCTTATATTCCATGTTGCTGGTCTCAATCAGGCATAGCTGCATGCCATTGTAATGTGAAGTGTGTAAAATTCTAGGAATATGTAAATAAAATAAATTAAAACAATGAGGTAAATATTATGTAATGAATGTACTGCTGTTTTACTGCACCATTTTTAATCACAAGCCACTGCAGGAACTTTATTATATGATTTTATATTGTATGACATTATATGACTTTTTTTTTTCTTCAGTTCAACCTTTCTGGGCTGTTGTTGGTCTTTAATATCAGTTTAATCTTCACTGCAGGAAGTATGCTGATATCATAAATACAGCCACGGGTCCATTAGAGAAAAAGAGAAAAAAGAAAAAAGAAAAAAGAAAAAAAAATAAAAAGGAAAAAAAAAAGGAAAAAAAGGAAAAAAAAGAAAAAGGAAAAAAAAAGTAAAAAAAAAAAAGTGAGAGATTTAAATTCTTACCAAGAAGAGATTATACAGCTTATTCAGTTGGAGATTTATCAGAAAAAAAAAATATATATATATATTATTCTTAAATTTATAAGAATGAAAGTTTACTCTCCAGTTCATCTAACTGGTTGTTTTTGGTTTTGGTTTTGTTTTCCTCCAAATGACTGAAATTCCACCATCATTTCTTCTGTTCCCAGTGATTAAGAAAATAATATTACAAGGTTTCACTTGTATCTAAAATACAAAAAAGAAGTCCTTTTGTTTGTAAGCACCTCGAAGCCAAAAGTTCTAGTTGAGTTTCAGACAAATGCTTGCTTGAAAGTTTAGATAAATTTGAAGTGTTAGCTTTGTCGTCACAAACAAACAAGAACAAAATCTCCAAAAAGACGCAATTTCACTTAGTTGTGAAATATTGCCATACACTTCTGTCCCAGCTTCTCAGATTCTTATTTCAAGTGAACATTATGCAGCTAGTACCTTTTCTCAGAGCCACGTGAAAGTTACATGAACATGGGCTTACAAAGTACAAACTTAACAAATTGTTTCCATGTACAAGAAAGAGCTTCATATAAAAATGTCAAAAATAAAAGGCAGTGGAAACTTTAATTAGGGATTTCTGACAACTTCTTCTTTAGATTTCAAGTCTCCTCTCCTCTCCTCTCCTCTCCTCTCCTCTCCTCTCCTCTCCTCTCCTCTCCTCTCCTCTCCTCTCCTCTTCTCTCCTCTCCTCTCCTCGAGTCTCCTCTCCTCGAGTCTCCTCTCCTCGAGTCTCCTCTCCTCTCGTTTCTTCTCTCCTCCTTGGTGGTTAGATACCTTTGAAGATAATATCTCCCTGCATAATCCTGCCCTTCAATACTGGCTTCTATCCATTTTGCCCACCCATAACTGAAGTTCCTCACTGTGATGTGAGGTTGTTCTTCCAGGAAGGAAGGGGAAGAAAGGGGAAGAACTGAAAGGGGAAGAATATTTTCCATCTGCTTCATATTAACTGACATAAAGCACAAGGTCAAGCTATTTTGAAAGCCAGTTACAGCAGAAAGGAACAAATCTGTGTGGTGGCTTTAGATTTTGCACGCATTATACAGGGAAAAAAAAAAAAAAGTGGTAAAATTAAGGAAGACAAAACCACTTTACCCTCTCTTTCACAGTTTCTCATAATTAATCATTTCCAGAGGAAAATAATGTAATGAAGTATCTATTTCTTATAAGAGAAATCCTTCTCCTCATCAGAGGCTTTCCTATTGATTCATTTTAAGTTCAAGAGAAGATGGGCATAAAAATTATTTTTATATTTTCTTCAGCTTCTTCAAATAAATACTATTTCCACTGCCCCAGAGTAGCAGCAATCTTAGCATCTGCAAAACATTTGACATTGTCACACAGAAAAAAAAAAAATCATATGTATACATCACATTCTAGTAAATTATGCAGAACTTAGTGAAGCAAAACAATGCCACATCTGCTTTGATTCAAATGAATTCCAACTTAAGGTTGTTAAATCTATAGTGTCCCACGACTGTTGCTATGAATTGTCTGGAAACACATTTTTTATTCTCTGGTTCTCTCTACCCTGACTCACCACCACTCCTCTTCATATAGCAAATATGAAAATCTGCCTTTCTGTCGCCCTCTTCTAGACACATGAATAGAATCTGATCAGTTCATACTACATACAACATGAAGAGTCAAATGGTGAAATACCACCAGGTAAAACTCATTGAATTATATCTTATCATCAGAGGAGGTTTATGAGATATTAACAGCAACCTCAAACATTTCGTACAGGATTTAGATATTTTATTTTTTAATGAAGGGAAAAACCTACATCCTGTGCTTCTTGCAGCCTCCGAAAGGTTGCTGGCATCACTGGAAAGATTTCCGGAGGTTTTAGTAGACTTGGATCCTGGCTCACACACCACAGAGCTTGCTTGACTGCTAAACAGCCAGTGGATAGCAGTCTGTATGAAAACACCATCACATAACCATAGCCATAATCATCACATAATTTCTGTTTTCAATGCTTGGGACACATACATTCTCAAAAAGAAAATACCCTTTTATCTTTTCTATTTCTTCTTTTACTCAAAAAGAGAATACCAGAATAGGGAGGATATAACTGCCTGCCTCTGGACATCCTTTTAACACTCAACCACAGCTAAGAATCTTTCCTCTTGAACATTTTCCTTCCCACTATCAGTTTAACATCAGTGTAAATTATAAAGTGAATATTACTTATTACTTGGCCACAAGTCTAAATGCTGTATCTTTCCATTGTCAACATTATGTGGAATTCTTCCAAAGTAGCAACTGAGACTCACTCAATTAATTTTATTTTGTTTAATGAAAAGCTAATCTCTGCTTTTAGCTTTTTACTGGATGTGAAAAATATAATGAAGTAGATGAGTTTTCATGAATTAGATGCAATCTTCTTACTTTTGCAGCCCAAAAGGATAATAATAACCACCTCATACAGCAACATTTTTTCTCTTGTTTCTTAGTGTATTCACCAAGGAATGGTAGAAGGAAAAGCCCTCTTAAAGTGACAAGCTGAACAGTCAGTCTAGTGAAAACTTTGCTCAGAGTTACCAAACAATTCTCACTTCCCCAAAACACAAAACAATCTTCAAAAACATTTTTAAAACAGTCTAGGGACATTTTTTCTTAGATTATTATAAATCAAAAAAACTAATAATAATAATAACTGGCAGACAAACTCAGTTTTTAAACAGTCTTCACAGACGTGCTTTTTGTATTTTCTTCTCCTACTTCATCTGTCTCTCTGCTATAGAAATAAATAAATAAATAAATAAATAAAATAAATAAATAAATGCTGTAAATGTGCTAGCCCACTTATATGTAAAATCTTAACTTCTGCTCATTATTCATTAATTTTCACCTCCACACCCCACCCCCAAGTTTCACCATGGAAATCAATGGGAGACTTCTGTTAGCTTAAGAAGGATCATTGGAAATATGTGTTCCTTTGAAAGAAGCTGACAGACTTGCGAAGCAGACAGACAGTGGGAGATGTGCATTTAGGAAGTCAGTAAAGATATGACTGAGAATTAGATGAATCTTGCTTCTCTGTCAGTTCCCTACAAAGCATAATATTCCATCCCTGTGCAGTTTGAAAATATAAATCTTTTCTATGTTTTGCTCATCTATGTCTTTTTTCCCCACCTCTTACACTTATGTTCATTTCCAAATGTGTTCCCAATGTCTTAGTTTTGCTGTAAATTTTGACAGCAGGCTCAATCTTGTAAATATAATTACTAAATGAAGCAGATGGTAAAGCTAAGAAGGAGGGAACTGAATATCAGAAACTTCTTGTGTTATAGGTAATTGGTAGGGGATTTACTTCCTTCCTGTCATGCTTCTTCAAGTTTCATTCATATTTCATCTTGTAAATGATAATGATCACTACCGAACAACAAGCCTAAGTTACATTCTGCTCCTTGGCTGAAAAGTTCAATGTCTATAAATTACTGCAAGGCAAACCAAAAAATAAAACAAAACAAAACAAAGCAAACAAAACAGCAGACTAGTACAACATTCACAACATACAAATAATGGATTAAAATCTGACAAAAGTAGTTCTTGATTAAAGAATTAAGACAAGGCACATTTCCTTCTCAGAATCTTTACTGAACCCAGATCCAAACCAACTTCCTTTTCTGATTCACTAATACTGAGGCATACGTGTTGTCTATGTTCTTGATAATATTGAACCCCTTCTGTGTGTGTGTGGCAAGTGACTTGTCATTACAAATTTTTATTTATTTTCAGCAAATATATCTGTCAAAAGTAAAATAAAATAAAACTGAAACATAAACTATTTTTTTTCACTTTTATAAGGAATTTTGAATGTAATGTCCTGGAATTGTGTGACTACTCCAGAAAATCCATTGGACATTAGAGCCCCATGCTTGGGTCTTGTGATTATGCTTTCTGTTTCTATATTTTTAGATGAAGCCATACAAACTTTATGACACACAACCCACAAGGTTTTGATTAAAAAAGGTATAAGCAGTTTGTATGTTATTGTTGTGGTTTAGCCCGGCTGGCAGCCAAACACCACACAGCCGTTCGCTCACCCTCCCCCCTCCCTCTCCGGGATGGGGGAGAGAAACGGGAAAGTGAAGTCTGTGAGTTGAGATAAAGACAGTTTATTAAGACAGGGAAAAGAATAACAATAATAATAATAATAATAATAATAATAATAATAATAGTATTAATAGTAATAATGTGTACAAAATAAGTGATGCACAATGCAATTGCTCACCACCCGTTGACCGATGCCCAGCCTATCCCCGAGCAGCCGGCCCCCCCACCCCAGCTAGCCACCCCTATATATTGTTCAGCATGACGTCAGATGGTATGGAATACTCCTTTGGCCAGTTTGGGTCAGCTGTCCTGGGTCTGTCCCCTCCCAGCTCCTGCTGCATCCCTAGCCTGCTCGCTAGCAGGACAGAGCGAGAAGCTGAAAAGTCCTTGGCTTGGTGTAAGCACTGCTCTACAACAATTAAAACATCAGCATGTTATCAGCGCTCTTCTCATTCTAATCCAAAACATAGCACCCTGCCAGCTACTAGGAGGAAAATTAACTCTGTCCTACCTGAAACCAGGACAGTTATGAAGGAACATACAATGCTATTTCCATTGAAAAACTTAGACTTTGAGGTTAATAAAAATGCTGAAATACTTTGGGAAATGTTTTCTAAAACTCTACTTACATCTCTGCCTGACTTTTAAAATTAAGTTTTCAGGATTGGTAACCTGCCACCTGAATTAATTGCAGGAACATTAAGAGGATTATAAATTTGCTTTGCCAGATTTAGAGTTTTTTTTTTTTTTTTTCTCCTTTCTGAATAGGTGTCTGATGATGGTTGATTATTTTCAAGATTGTATATGCTTTGAAATGCAATGCCAAATTTGTATGCAATTCAGACTGAGAATCTTATAAGTCAGAAAGTTTTTTTTTTTTTTTTTTTTTTACAGGTCTGTTTAAAGCCAGATGCTCCTTGGTGTCACATTCAGCCTTTCTGTCTTTCAAAGGACTTCAGCTGGTGTTAAGTATGTTAATACTTTGTGACACAGGATAGTACTGTACAATTTAATCTTGGATTCCTATTTGAACAAAACTCCTTTTTTAAGTCTGTTAACTGGAAGGAAACTACGTAACATCACGCCTCACGATCTCACAGGACGTGATATTTCCAAGCCTGTGCTTGGTCAGGTCTCACGCGTAAGATAATAACAATTTTAACTTGGTGTGATTGTGCTTCTCCCGGGAGAGGCTGATTTACCCTGTCAATACAGTGATTTAAGATTGATTAGAATAAAGTTTGATTAAGGTCCATGAAGATCTGTTTCAAAGATGCTAATTTCTCTTAGCATTGAGAAGTCTAATCTGAGAAAAATAAATAAAATTATAAATTTGACTCATCTTTTCTTGTCCTAAAAGTACTTGGCAGTACTGAAAGGCAGTGAAAGGAGCACAGACACTGATAGAGTGAGGAAAAGTATTAGTAACTTAACACATGCAGCTACTGCAATAGTTATGGTATTTGTTAAAAGTAAAACTCTGCCTATCCTATATTCAGCATTACGTCCAGAGAATAAAGAAATAGTATATTAACACATACTAATGAATAAAGTTGTTTGCATGTTCCTTTCATTTTTCCAGTGCCAACACATCTACAGCAGGTTTAATTTTCACAGAGCTCTTTACTTCCCAGAAACCTGTTTCATGTAACAAGTTTCATGCAAGCCAAGTTTCCTTTATGATTCAGCCAGTGATAATATAAAAACTTAATGCCCTGTAGAGGACAAGGACAAATCAACACTTTCTCATTGGTATTCTTAATACAGACTTCTTTTATGAAAGAAAAGTTAATTGAGTTCCTTCCTTACTATGCATGAAATCTTTAAGAAAATTCTCAATTAATATAAAACTTTAATTTAGAGATAATCAAATAGATACTTTTCAATAAAATACAACAAAAACACTTCTCAGCCCAATGTGATACAACTATTAAATATGAAAAATTTAGAACAATTTAATTTTTCCATGCAATTTAATTTTTTTATACTCTTCAAAGTTGCTAATAGTATAAAAAAAAATCAGTTTTCTTTAGTACATTTAAGGAATTAATTAATTGACACATTTATTGAATGCTTTGTGTGCTGAAAAGCCAACAAATGAGAATGGTTGAATGCAGAAATCAATAAGAAATACTTTTCTGTCAAGTGTTATTTCCTGTGCAGTAAACACTTTTGAGAGAACATCATCAGAATAAATATTTTCCCACATGAGGAATAGATTGAGTAATGATGATGCTGAATCAGAGTTCTAGAGTTCAAGGTTCCAAAACAAAAATCCTCCCCCTCTCCTTGACATTTTATGTTTATCACAGTTTCTGAATTTTGTTGAATTCATGACCTATATTTTCAACCCCCAAGCTCATAGCTTTCAGTGAAAGAAACAGCTGCCAACACCACTTACCCTTGAAGATGTTCAATGTTTCAGGTATATTAAAAGGCCTTTTTGTGATGTTTTCCATGAGCTATTGCAAGCTTTTCACTTAGCACTTCAAAGTCTAATCAGGGAAAAAAAGAGATACTTGGCCTTCCTGCTTTTGAATGTACTTGACTATTAAGTTTTCAATAATGTTCGTGGTATGCCAAGAGATGTGAATTATGTCTTTATACTTCATTGAAATAACGCCTTTCAAAATTATGCTTATTTTGCAAAACCAATATAGGCTGTGATCAATGAAGCCAAACTTCAGCATTCTATCACTCCCAGTTTTGAAAGTCCAGCAGTTTCTGCAGGAAAATAAATAAATAAATAAATAAATAAATAAAATAAAAGTCTAAATTAAGAACACAGAGCAGAGCAATAATGATATATTTTTTGGAGTGATTATGAAGCAGATGATCAGTTTAGCATGCAATTGCTAAATTTAACTGCCTCTATGAATGATGCTTTCTCTGTTCATTTTAACGTTTCAAATCCTTTACTGTTGCTGTCAGAGGGACCTAAGGTATTTGAAATGCCCATGATTTTCCCTTTTCTCATCCCATAACATATGGTTTCAGTGGCTTCTGTTTGTTGTTGTTGTTCATTTGTTTTTGTTGTTGCTTGCTTGTTTTGTTGTTCTTGCTTTTGTTTTTGAGCAAAAGAATTAAAGTATTTTTAGACTGCTAAAAAGGAGTTTGTGAGCTTGTGGTACTTGAAGAGGAAATTTCTGGAATACAGAAATATTATTTATGGAAATTGATCCAGATGATACAAAACGTTTCTTAACTCTGTAATTAGAGCACCTTGAATATTTGTTGCTCGGATTACATTATTAATAATACTAGTTAAAAAAAAATAAAAAAGGCAAGAAGACAAGAATTAGGAAATTGGTTTGTTATGTGAACTAGCCCTTTCACATTCAGCCAAAGCTGCTTTATTTTTTTATTATTTAGAGTAAGACAGAAGATGTGATAACTGGAAGCTGCAACAGATGACTGTTTTATAAATTATTCTGAAGTGGATCAGTAATGGTTATTGTACCAGTTCTGGTCCCACAATCACAAAGATGATCAGACCAGGATCTCTTTCATTCATGTTACCCATACCACTCACCAATTTACCCAATTTTTCAGAAAATAGATGTGATGAAAGATGTCAAGAGCCTAAAAATAATAAAGAATCATATTATGACTTGACATGTTGTTGTGGTTTAGCCCGGCTGGCAGTCAAACACCACACAGCCGTTCGCTCACCCTCCCCCCTCCCTCTCCGGGATGGGGGAGAGAAACGGGAAAGTGAAGTCTGTGAGTTGAGATAAAGACAGTTTATTAAGACAGGGAAAAGAATAACAATCACAATAATAATAATAATAGTATTAATAGTAATAATGTGTACAAAATAAGTGATGCACAATGCAATTGCTCACCACCTGTTGACCGATGCCCAGCCTATCCCCGAGCAGCCAGCCCCCCCACCCTGGCTAGCCACCCCTACATATTGTTCAGCATGACGTCAGATGGTATGGAATACCCCTTTGGCCAGTTTGGGTCAGCTGTCCTGGGTCTGTCCCCTCCCAGCTCCTGCTGCATCCCTAGCCTGCTCGCTAGCAGGACAGAGCGAGAAGCTGAAAAGTCCTTGGCTTGGTGTAAGCACTGCTCTACAACAATTAAAGCATCAGCATGTTATCAGCGCTCTTCTCATCCTAATCCAAAACATAGCACCCTGCCAGCTACTAGGAGGAAAATTAACTCTGTCCTACCTGAAACCAGGACAGATATCCACCCCTTATTCCATACCATTTATGTCATGCTCAGGTTACACTCTTTCCAATACCTTCTAATTAATCACCATTTTCATCTATGATATTTAGCAACCATGGTAGTGATGACATACAGTGTTATATGATAATTAACATACTACAATTCAACTCATGGACTATTCTCATCCAGTATTAGGTCCCCTTGAGGTACACACCGAACCTCCCCATTCTTTTGCATTACCCACCAAGTGCATCCAGGTCCCTGGGCAAAAGCAATCCCATGAATGGGCTTGCCTTTTCCTGAGGCAGGAGTAGCCCAGACTGTCTTACCCAGCATGTTTCTTACGTGCGCTACAGGAACTTTATCCCCTTCTACAGTGCGTAACAGGTTTGATTGGGCAGGTCCAGCTCGGTTGGCAGATCCTCTAGTATTGACTAACCAGGTGGCCTTTGCCAAATGTGTTTCCCAATTTTTGAATGTCCCAGCACCCATCGCTTTCAGTGTAGTCTTTAACAGTCCATTGTATCGTTCAACTTTCCCGGAGGCTGGTGCATGATAAGGGATGTGATACACCCACTCAATACCATGTTCTTTGGCCCAAGTGTCTATAAGGTTGTTTCGGAAATGAGTCCCATTGTCTGACTCAATTCTTTCTGGGGTCCCATGTCGCCATAGGACTTGCTTTTCAAGGCCCAGGATAGTGTTCCGGGCGGTGGCATGGGGCACAGGATATGTTTCCAGCCATCCGGTGGTTGCTTCCACCATTGTAAGTACGTGGCGCTTGCCGTTGCGCGTTTGCGGGAGTGTGATGTAATCAGTCTGCCAGGCCTCTCCATATTTGTATTTCAGCCATCGTCCTCCATACCAGAGAGGCTTTGACCGTTTGGCTTGTTTAATTGCAGCACATGTTTCACAATCATGGATAACCTGTGCTATAGTGTCCATGGTCAGGTCCAGCCCTCGGTCACGAGCCCATCTGTATGTTGCATCTCTACCTTGATGGCCTGAGTTGTCATGGGCCCATCGGGCTATAAATAATTCACCTTTATGTTGCCAGTCCAGGTCCACCTGAGCCACTTCAATCTTAGCAGCCTGATCCACCTGCTGGTTGTTTTGATGTTCTTCAGTAGCCCGATTCTTGGGCACATGAGCATCTACATGGCGTACCTTTACAACCAGGCTCTCTACCCGGGCAGCAATATCTTGCCACAATGCAGCAGCCCAGATGGGTTTGCCCCGGCGTTCCCAGTTGTTCTGCTTCCATTGCTGTAGCCACGCCCACAGGGCATTTGCTACCATCCATGAATCAGTATAGAGATAGAGAACTGGCCACTTTTCTCGTTCAGCAATATCTAAGGCCAGCTGAACGGCTTTCACTTCTGCAAACTGACTCGATTCACCTTCTCCCTCAGCAGCTTCTGCAACTCGTCGTGTAGGACTCCATACAGCAGCTTTCCATCTCCGATGCTTTCCCACCATACGACAGGACCCATCAGTGAACAGGGCATATTTCTTCTCATTCTCTGGTAGCTTGTTGTACAGTGGGGCTTCTTCAGCACGGACCACCTCCTCCTCTGATGATATCCCAAAGTACTTGCCTTCTGGCCAGTCCATAATCACTTCCAGGATTCCTGGGCGACTGGGGTTTCCTATTCGAGCCCGCTGAGTAATCAGTGCAACCCACTTGCTCCATGTAGCATCAGTTGCATGATGTGTAGAGGGGACCCTTCCTTTGAACGTCCAACCCAGTACCGGCAGTCGGGGTGCCAGGAGGAGCTGCGCTTCAGTACCGACCACTTCCGAAGCAGATCGAACTCCTTCATGTGCTGCCAATATCTCATTTTTGGTTGGAGTATAGCGGGCCTCAGATCCTCTGTATCCCCGACTCCAAAACCCCAGGGGTCGACCTCGAGTTTCCCCAGGTTCTTTCTGCCAGAGGCTCCAGGTGGGACCATTCTCCCCGGCTGCGGTGTAGAGCACATTCTTTACATCTGGTCCTGTTCGGACTGGCCCAAGGGCTACTGCATGAACTATTTCCTGTTTAATTTGTTCAAAGGCTTGTCGTTGCTCAGGGCCCCATTCAAAAGCATTCTTCTTACGAGTTACTTGGTAGAGCGGGTTTACAATCAGACTGTAATTTGGAATATGCATTCTCCAAAACCCCACGACACCTAGGAAAGTTTGTGTTTCCTTTTTGCTAGTTGGTGGAGACATAGCTGTTATTTTGTTGATCACATCCATTGGGATTTGACGACGTCCATCTTGCCATTTTATTCCTAAAAACTGGATCTCTCGTGCAGGTCCTTTAACTTTATTTTGTTTTATGGCAAAACCGGCCTTCAGAAGGATTTGGACTATTTTCTTCCCTTTCTCGAAAACTTCCTCTGCCGTGTCACCCCACACAATGATGTCATCGATGTACTGCAGGTGTTCAGGAGCCTCCCCCTGCTCCAGCGCAGACTGGATCAGTCCATGGCAAATGGTAGGGCTATGTTTCCACCCCTGGGGCAGCCGATTCCAAGTATATTGGACTCCCCTCCAAGTGAAAGCAAACTGTGGCCTGCACTCTGCTGCTAGAGGGATGGAGAAAAATGCATTAGCAATATCAATTGTGGCATACCACTTGGCTGCCTTTGATTCCAGTTCGTCCTGGAGTTCTAGCCTGTCCGGCACTGCAGCACTCAGTGGTGGCGTGACTTCGTTCAGGCCACGATAGTCCACTGTTAGTCTCCACTCACCATTAGACTTTCGCACTGGCCATATGGGACTATTAAAAGGTGAATGGGTCTTGCTGATCACTCCTTGGCTCTCCAGTTGACGAATTAGCTCATGGATGGGAATCAGGGAGTCTCGGTTGGTGCGATATTGCTGCCGGTGCACAGTTGTGGTAGCGATTGGCACTTGCTGTTCTTCAACCCTCAGCAAGCCCACAACAGCAGGGTCCTCTGAGAGACCGGGCAAGGTAGACAACTGTTTAATGTCCTCTGTCTCTAAGGCAGCTATGCCAAAAGCCCAGCGGAACCCTTTTGGGTCCTTGAAATATCCTCTTCTAAACTCGGTTGTCCCTTTCCTCCCCCTGGTGGAGGCAGGGCCCCTCTAGTCCTGGTCAGAATCTTCGTTTCTGTGTTTAAAAGACTCTTCTAAGATAGTCTATGCCAAGGATGCACGGAGCATCCGGGCCAGTCACAATACGGTGCTTTTGCCACTCATTTCCGGTTAGACTCACTTCAGCTTCCAATACAGTTAACTGCTGGGATCCCCCTGTCACGCCATAAATACAGATGGGCTCTGGCCCTTTACAGCTTGATGGCATTAGAGTACATTGTGCACCGGTGTCTACTAGAGCCTTATACTTCTGTGCGTCAGACGTGCCAGGCCATCGAATCCACACAGTCCAATAAACTCGGTTGTCCCTTTCCTCCCCCTGGCTGGAGGCAGGGCCCCTCTAGTCCTGGTCAGAATCTTCGTTTCTGTGTTTAAAAGACTGCCTGCTAGAAGTTGGAGCAGCAAACTTTTCAGAGAACCCCTTTCTCCCGATTGTTTTCTTTTGCAACTCACGTACCCGTGCCTCTAGGGTCTCAGTAGATTTTCCATCCCATTTTCTCATGTCCTCTCCATGGTCACGTAGGTAAAACCACAGGGTGGCGCGGGGTGTGTACCCACCATATTGTCTTCTTTGCACGGATGCACGTTTACCCCTAATAGCCGAGACGCTGGTTTGTACAGGTGGGGAAGAAAATACACTCTCTTTAAGTTGGTGGACCTCTTCAAAAAGTTTCTCCAAAGTATTCTCTTTTAGTTGGTGGCCACTGGTTTGTTCAGGTGGGGGGGAAGATAAATTCTCTTTAAGTTGGTGGAACTCTTCAGAGAGTTTCTCCACAGTCGAGACGCAGGCCTGTAGGGAAGAGGAGAGATTTCCTTCGTACTCCCGAAGTTGTTTAGCCATGTCACCCACTGTGGGATCTTCACTGTATTTCCAGGTTATTATTGCCAATGTGCTGGCCCATGTTGATGGTGCATTCCGTACAAACTTCCGCCATATGGGTCGAGTACACTCGACTTCATCTGGATCTGTGGATGTTTGTGCATCGTCTAGGTCCTTATAAATTACTTCCCGTATGGCTAATTCCCTCAGGTACTGAATTCCCTTCTCCATGGTGGTCCACTTGACTGGCAGACATACAAGTTCTTCCTTGTAGGGATACCTTCCCTTCACAGCTAACAAGAGACGCCTCCAGAGGCTGTGAGATCGTGCTCCATCTCCAATTGCTTTGTCAATGCTTGCATCTCTAGCAAGGGATCCCAACCACTTGGCTTCCCTGCCCTCTAATTCCACACCATTGGCTCCAGTGTCCCAGCACCGGAGCAGCCAGGTGACAAGCTGTTCACCTATACAGCGACCAAAATCTTTTCGCACATCTCGTAGCTCATGCGGGTATAGGGTTCGGGTAGTTACTGTTGATTTTCTGACATCCTCATCCTCATCTTCATCCTCCTGCACACTTGATGGCCCAGCCTCGTCTTCTCCACGCCCAGACTTGGCAGAAGACTTTCTGCGTTCTAAACGACCTGAGTCTCTATACTATTTTTTCACCTTTTCTACAGGCAACTTGCACTGCTACAGCTCACCTCTCCGACCCAGCCACAGGGTCTGCCACAGGGGTTGGAATACCCTCTGCAGGGGCAACTTGCACTGCTACAGTTCGTTTCTCCGACCCAGCCACAGGGTCTGCCACAGGGGTTGGAGTACCCTCTGCAGGGGCAACTTGCACTGCTACAGTTCGTTTCTCTGACCCAGCCACAGGAGTGGGAACGGCTGCGGGAGCTGGAATGGCTGCGGGAGCTGGAACGGCTGCGGGAGCTGGAGCCGAGATGGCTGCGGGAGCTGGAGCTGGAACGGCTGCGGGAGCTGGAGCTGGAACAGCTGCGGGAGCTGGAGCTGGAATGGCTGCGGGAGCTGGAACGGCTGCGGGAGCCGGAACCGGGACGGCTGCGGGAGCTGGAGTTGGAACGGCTGCGGGAGCTGAAGCTGGAACGGCTGCAGGAGCTGGAGCTGGAACAGCTGCGGGAGCTGGAATGGCTGCGGGAGCTGGAACGGCTGCGGGAGCCGGAACCGGGACGGCTGCGGGAGCTGGAGCTGGAACGGCTGTGGGAGCTGGAGCTGGAACGGCTGCAGGAGCCGGGACTGGAACGGCCGCAGGTCTGTCACTAGGTTGATAGTAGCATCAATTGCAGCTCGATAGGCACAAGCCAGACCCCAGCACGCCACAGTGATTTGTGTCACTTTGGAACTGCCAGAGTCATGACACCTTTTTTTCAAGCATTCTACCAGTTTTTTAGGATTTTGCAGTTGTTCAGGGGTGAATGTCCAGAACACTGGAGGTGCCCACTGCCCTAGAAACCTGCCCATATCCTCCCACACTCCCTGCCACTCGCAAATATCCCGCCTCAAGACAGATCTCCGGATGAGATTCCTAAGTAGTTGTTTAACCTTAAACAAAACCTGAAGCACATTCAGGAGACATAACAACAAGAACATGCTGGTCTGAGTATCCCAAGGATATTCAACATCTTGGAGAGCTACCGTAACTAGCTCGGGGGATAAGAGGGTGGTGAAGGAGGAAGGGAGAGTGAACAGGTAGGAGAAAATATCTTCCCCTGTCCCCTCCAGAGATTGACTCCCTGATGAAAAAAGGCAATAGGTGTAATTGCTAATAGTTTCTGAGATATGGTTTCCGAAGTATAGAGTCGACGACAGTGCTGAGTACAAATACCAGGTTAGAGTCATGACCAGAAATCTCATCGTTTCATAAGCCATCGTTACACCACACAGTACCATAACAATCTTAAACCAGGGCCCGGAAAGGATAAACAGCACGACAGGGAGCACATTCAGAAAGTAACTTGCTATAAAACTCAATTTGGGAAACAGGCACAGCAGACTTGAGATTAAGGCAATCAACATTGTGACTAGCAACTATTAAGCAGGTCGAATACTTATACCAATTTTAGTTTAACACACTCTGGTCAAATCTGTCGATATCTCAACCCTTCGAGCCCCACGTTGGGCGCCAAATGGACTGTTGTGGTTTAGCCCGGCTGGCAGCCAAACACCACACAGCCGTTCGCTCACCCTCCCCCCTCCCTCTCCGGGATGGGGGAGAGAAACGGGAAAGTGAAGTCTGTGAGTTGAGATAAAGACAGTTTATTAAGACAGGAAAAAGAATAACAATAATAGTAATAATAATAATAGTATTAATAGTAATAATGTGTACGAAATAAGTGATGCACAATGCAATTGCTCACCACCCATTGACCGATGCCCAGCCTATCCCTGAGCAGCCAGCCCCCCCACCCCGGCTAGCCACCCCTATATATTGTTCAGCATGACGTCAGATGGTATGGAATACTCCTTTGGCCAGTTTGGGTCAGCTGTCCTGGGTCTGTCCCCTCCCAGCTCCTGCTGCATCCCTAGCCTGCTCGCTAGCAGGACAGAGTGAGAAGCTGAAAAGTCCTTGGCTTGGTGTAAGCACTGCTCTACAACAATTAAAGCATCAGCATGTTATCAGCGCTCTTCTCATCCTAATCCAAAACATAGCACCCTGCCAGCTACTAGGAGGAAAATTAACTCTGTCCTAACTGAAACCAGGACACATGTGCCTTATATCCGTCTTCTGGTTAACTAGCCTTCAGATAAAATAACAAAGATGAAAATGTGTCTTTTTATTCCCTTTTCTTCTAGGGAGTGTGAAGCCAAAAGAGGCAGAGACGTAGAACAGAGCAGGTGGTAACTCTGTGCTTGTTCCCAGCCCACAGCATGCCAAATAGCCTGGAGAAGGAAAGTCTGTGATTCACTAATAGAACGGGAGAGCAGTAAATTACAAACTTCCATAGACAAGGAGGGAGGACTGTAATCCAAAAACGGTGTCTGCCTCCAGGGGCTAATCTTAGTGCAGAGTAATCATCACTCTTACTCAGCACTGTTCCCAAACTTATCAGCACCTCTCAACTGTTTACTTAAAATTAATAAAGTATAATATTCTTAATTTCTTCTTATGTTTTTGGTCATTTTTAATGTCCAGCACTGCTATAATAAATTGTCAGAACTTATGCTTATTTTGTTAAATACATTCTATTTTCCTTATTCTAACACATTTGTTTTGCCTTGTTTCCAAGTTTATATGCAAACTGCTTGAATCTGTCCATGTCATCTCTAATTTGGAATGATTTGAAATAACCTGTCAGTTGACGAATTGCAACCACTTTCAAATGCTTCGAGACTAGATGCGCTTCTATGCTTCTAAAGTGTTGCACAAAAGTGTTTATGTCAGCGTTTCATGATAATAAGATCTTTGGCTTTGCAATTCTGTTCCAATGAGGATCTTGTTTCCTCTGTGTGCAATCTTGGTAGCCTCTAACCATGGCTCTGTTCAAACATACTACATACTGTATTAATATTTTAGTTACTATCACACAACAAATTCATGGAATTTTTATGTGTTTATACTTGTATATGCACCTGTAAGTCCTATTTAAATCAGTAACAGATTGAACAAATCTCTGTTTATACCTGCTAAAGAACTTTGTGTCTGTTTTGATGTTGTATTTATTGATCTTTCTAAATCACTTTTTTTTTTTTTGTCTAGTTCAAGAAAATATAGAGAGGTGCACAAAAAATAAAATAAAAAATTGGTATACATCCTTGTTAGAAATCAGTGGAAAAGCAAAAATCATGTACAGAATAGAGAATAAACCATGCAAATTTACAGTCACATAATTATTGTGGCATTGTCTATTGTCTGTATTATTGATTATGGGTACATGAGCCATGTTGGTCATGTAGATAAGATGTAGATATGAGCTCTGATTGAGAAAAGATACATACATGTGAAACAAAATTATAGGTTCTGTAGTTGCAGCATGATTTTTACTTAACCTCTTACTGTACTTAGCAAGGAGATTTGCTACTGTGTAGTAGTCCACAACTGTTCTTGTAACTCCTAAGCTCAGCTAAAATTAGCTACTCCTCTGTGACTTTTGCATTCTAATTAATCTGTGACTCTTGTCTCTGTCCAGAATATTAAAATAAAGCAAATAGTGCAGTATGCAACTGTAAAAGGTATACATGGCAATGTTTTGGTAGTGGGTGGAGTGCAGGGGTTGCTTTTGTGAGCAGAGCCCAGCAGCTGACCTGAGTCAGAGCAGAGCCAGCTCCAGCTACTACAAAAGGGACCCACCACTTGCTAGAGTCAAGCCAGTGAGTGATGTTGCTTAGGCCTCTGGGAGGGCAGAGTTAAGGAAGGGAAAGAACTGCTGGGCAGCAATAGCCAGGAGAGAGGAGGGAGAACCAGCCCTGCAGACCAGGTCAGTACAAGAGGGCAGGAGGTGCTTGAGGCTCAAGAGAAGGCAATCCCCCTACAACCCATGGGTTCCATGGCAGAGCAGACCTCCATGCTGCAGCCTATGGAGTAGCCCTCAGTGGAGAAGGGGAAGAGAGTGACCATGAAAGAAAGGTGGAGACAAAGCATTATGGACTGGTCATAAAGCCCATTCTCTGTTCTCTTGTGCTACTTGGGGGTGGGAGGAGAAGACGGGGAAGGAAATAAAAGAAGTGGGGGTGAGGGGAAGGTGTTTTTAGTTTTCTTTTAGTTCTCACACTTTTATAGTGTTCTACACTATTATTACTTAGCAATAAGTTAATTTAATCTTACCCAAATGAAGACTATTTCAATCTTGAAGTTAATTGGGAGTAATCTTCCCATCCTTATTGCAACCCACAAGTTATTTCATCATATTTTCTCCCTCATTGTGCCAAGGAGGGGGAGTGAGAGATCAGCTGGGTGGGCACCTGGTGGCCAGGCAAGTTTGACCCACCACAGTAACACTCTGAAATCAGTGTGGATGTTAAAAGAACAGGCTAATGCTGAACTTGGTCTGCTACTGTAATGGTTGCATGTTGTATATTGATTATCTATTATCAATGTGTAATTTTAAGCAATTTCTTTTATTTCAGTATAAAGAATTGGAGGCAGGAATAGATCTAACTGAAATAAGAAATGTTGCTGTGAAATGTTAACACTTTTTTTCAGTCACCTCCCATTACCAAGTGTTTATGGATGCCCCCCTCCATTTAATTTGTCTTAAACAAGCAATTTATTTGTTGCTAATAACTCTCACATGCTAGCTTGATTTTTTGAAAAAAAAAAAAAAACAGCACCTGTAAAGGAACAGAATAGATATATTTAGTTGAATTATTTTTTCCTTCAAGCTCAAATCACTTTTTTAGGCTGTATTTTTAGCCTAACTAAAGAGCTAGGCTGCTAGTATCCCGAGTATTTTAAACCTTATTTCCTTTAATTTAATCACACCAAATAAAGTTTAAAGGATTGGTTTCAGGGTTTCTGTAGTTCACAATGGCATTTCCAGAAAGGAAAACATTTTTTTTTTCTGAAACAATATCAGTAATATTCAACTATATTCTTAGCCAGTAAATTACAAAATGGTGTTGTTCTGAAGGCCGCCAGTCTAACATTACTCGAGAGCTTTTGTTCAAAGCAATATGGCTGAGGTCCAGGAGTGATATTTTTGTGTATGCATCTGCACCTCAGCACACACCTCATTAACAGAGCAGCCATTAGAACATGCTGTAGTGGGTTTATGTGGCAAGGTTTTGGTAGCAGGGGGCCATAGGCGTGGCTTCTCTGAGAAGGATCTAGAAGCTGCCCCATGTTTGGTAAGGGACCCGCTGCTGACCAAAGCTGAGCCAATAAGTGATGTTGTTTTGCACCTCTGTGAGAGCATATTTAAGACAGGGGGAAAAAAAAAAAAAAAAAAAAAAAAAAGCTGTGACACACAGCAGCTGGGAGAGTGAGAGGAGTGAGGAACAGCTTTGCAGGCACCAAGGTCAGTGAAGAAGGAGGGGGAGAGGTGCTCCAGGAACTGGAGCAGAAGTCCCCTGTGGCCTGTGGTGAGGACCATGGTGAAGCAGGCTGTCCCCCCTGCAGCCCATGGAGTACCACGGTGGAGCAGGGTTCCACCCTGCAGCCCGTGGAGGAGACCACGGTGGAGCAGGTGGACCTGCACCGACAGAGACTGTGGCCTGTGGAAGACCACTGCCGGAGCAGATTCCGGGCTGGACCGGTAGCCCGTGGATAGGAGACCATGCAGGAGCAGGTGACCTGGCAGGAGCTGCTGCCCGTGGGGGATCCAGGTTGGAGCAGTTTGCTCCTGAGGGATGGACCTCGTGGTACAGACCCGTATCTGGAGCAGTTCTTGAAGAGCTGCTGCCTGTGGGCAGCCCATGCAGGATCACTTCAGCAAGGACTGCATCCCGTGGGTGGGACCCCACAGAACACGGGACGAGAGTGACCGAGAAGGAGCGGCGGCGAAGAAGCGCTGTAGACTGACCATAACCCCCATTTCCCTGTTCCCCTGCACCACTCGGGGGTGTTATAAATTACTCTTAGTCAGAGAGAATTTGAATTAAGTCTATTAGTTTATTGAGTAAGCGATCAGCAAGCAAAACAGCGCTGGGCGGCCAGGGAGCCCATGCTCCTCCAAACGGCGCGCAACTTCCCCCTTTTGCAGTCCCCTTTTATCATCAGGCTCTTCCGGGGTTACGTGGCTTTCTTCTACGCGGCTGTGTCAATTGTTGCTAGGGGGTCGTCTCTGTCCCTCTGGTGGTTACACAGATGAAGGCAGTAGTAGTAGTCTTCCTCATTTCTCTCTCTCATCTCTCTCTCTCTTCCTTATTTGGTTATGTTAGTCCTCAAGACAGGGAAGTAGGTTATCGGTTTAGCAATCTACTATTTCTACAATGTTCCGTTAGCCATGTATCCGAGACATCCTGTTTCTGGGGGATGTCTCAGCATTTCAACCACTGTTTGAGCAACTCCCTTTGTTCCCTTCTTAATGTAGCAAAATAATGAACAAACATTCTTATTGTCAATCACAGGGGGGAGGAGGTTGAAGAGGGTGGATGGGGGAGAAGGTGCTTTTGGTTTCTTCCCTTTGTTTCTCACTTTTCTAGCTTGTTAGTAACAGGTAATAAATCTTACTATCTCCCTATGCTGAATCTTTTTTGCCTGTCACGATAATTACTGTGCGATCTCCTCGTCCGTATCTCAACCCGTGAGCCCTTTTCATCGTATTTTCTCCCTGTTCCTCTTTCAGGAGGGGCAGTGAGAGAGCGGTTGTGGTGGAGCTCGGCCGCCCACCCAAGTAAAACCACCACACATGCCCATTAATGCTCCAGACTGCATGTAAAAGGCAGAGGTGGGATCAAACTTCTGAGTCTCCAAGACGTTCCAGTTCAGTGGCCTGCTTTATATAGAACCTGAAAAAAGTTCTATGATATCATCTCTCTGCCTGCCAACCAAGGAGGGGTTGCTCCTTTCAGCTAGGAAAAAAAAAAAAAAGTAGGAAAGGTAACTACTTTCACAATTGCATTATCTATGACTCCTCTCATTACTCAAAAGCCTATATCCTATATTTTATGATGAAGAAGACATCTAGGCTAAATCCTGCATCTGATGCCTTTATTGCAAATGCATAAAAAGTAGCATTCAGTAATGGAAAATAAATAAATAAATAAATATTCAGCGAAACCAAAACCAAAAACCTGATCAGACCTCAAATTAAAAGTCCAGTTAAAATTTCCCACAAATTCAAGAACAGAGATCTCATGCATCTCTTCAATGACCTTCTCTCAGAGAAGCAAACAATATGCTGGGAAATTAAGTCTCATGACGTCTCTCTATTCTTGTCCAAAAAGATATAAAACCAACCAACCAACCAACCAAACAATTCATCCTTTTAAAAGGTTGCTATTCTGTTGGCTTTTGAAATTTTTTTAATCTGTTGATCATGTAAACCAAGAAATGGTATGTTGGTGGAGGATTACCAACTTTACAACCAATAAATTATTTCAGGCCTGTAATGTAGCATCTTTGAAGGCCAGCGAGCTATACCAAAAATGATGCCTGAAGATGAATGAAAAATTGAATGACAGAATAGGAAACAGACATTTCATAAGAATTATTGGACAACAGGTTACAAAAATTTATGACTTTAAAAAAGTCATAGACCAAAAAAAAATGAAGTCCCAGAATTTCTAGACCTGAGAAAAACTTCATTTTTCCACTAATTCCACCCCTCCCCCCCCCCCCCCCCCCCCCCCCGGAATACATACATTAGAAGCACCATTTACATTAGTTTTAGGATGTTTGTTTGTTTTTTCCAACTTTATAATTTCCAGAACTGCAGCTGAATGTTTTCCGCAAATGTTTTCCCAATATTCCCATTAAATCTTCCTTCTTCCTCATACGCAAATCATTCTGGAACTGTGTATCACATAGATAAGTACTTTGTGTTCTGCTGTAAAAATGTGAAATGTTGTGCAAAAGCCTGATATCTACAAAAGCAATTTTCACACAGCTCATTTTGACGTTATTAGCAAGTATAATATAATATATATATAATATATATAAATATATATAATATATAATTAGCCAAAAATTAAATGGTAACAGATGGTGACAAAGCAGAACTAGTCTCTACGATCAGTATAGTGATATGCAAGTCAGTAAAAGTCAGTAGTTTCTGTCACCAGTGAAGTCCATAGCCAGAAGCAGTCACCTCCACTATTTGTATATATTCAAGGGAGGATAAAATCCAACCATTATCATGACATCAGAGCAATGTTTTGGAGAGCTCATCACTAGTTAGAATGTGAAGCAGGGTGATAAGTAGTGATTAATGACCATAAGCAAAACATTTTTAATTTTAGTCCAACTTTTAATCAACAGATGTCCATTTCATAAAAACCATCTGCATAACTGGCACTAATGGAGATCCCAAGTAACTCCTCCAACAAAGAGGTCAGTGATTTCCATGGACATAGAGGATTGTACCATTATACTTAATCATAATAATTACTGTACTTTTATATGTAAATATAAAATGTACATGTAAACATGACTAGTCACAATATGTCTAGTTCTGCTCCCAGTACAATACAGATGTTTTTCAGTTTTATGAAACCTATTGATGTCAGTGCAGCTCCACAAGATAAAACATAGTATTGTTGTGAACACAGAATAAACATTGTATTTCATTTTAACAAAGAGAATTAATGCCTTATATGGAATGAAGTCAAAGGAATTAACACGGAAGTCTTAATATGATAATATAAATCAGATGGAATTAGCCATTTGTTACACTAGCATGTTCAGAAAACAAGACAGTGTTGACATTATTTTCCTTCAATATGTGTAGAATGATCAAGCCGTTATTAATCCTCTGTAGATTCGCCAGCTGATTGGACTTGTCCCTATCCCTACCTTCAGGAGTGATCTAGTATGCACTTAAAATCAAGATTTCATTCAGCAGATGCCGCACGGGCTTATTTTAAATAAATAATTTCAATCATTTTTCCTTTCTCATTAATTTTAATGTCTGCTTAAAAACAGTGTTATCATCACTTGTGTACACCACTATCTAGTGATCCTCCAACAATGAAAAAAATGTTTGACACTGCAGTTTCACATTCCACTTAAGCTGGTAATGTTATCAGTATTCTCATTGCAACTTTAATAATAAGATTTGTCATTAATATGTTTATACTCTCCTATTTGAGCTTCTGCAACGGTAAAATAATTACTGTATTTTATGAAGGAGATAAATAATTTTTATTTTATCACCCATCAGTCTGATACCAGTGTCAGTGATAGATGCCCAGAGCCTAGAGAGCTGTCATGGGTCAGCAGGAGAGCAGCTGAAGAGCAGCACAAAGGAATTCCAGCCACTCCAGCCAGTCAGTCAGTTTCATCAGGGGCCCAACTCAAACATATGTAGCATGGAGAATAAACAAGAGGAGATAGAGGTGTACACATGCTTGCAGGGCTATGACCTCATTGGCATTATGGAAACATGGTGGCATGGCTCCCATGGCTTGAAATGTAAGGAATGGAAGGATAAAGCCTCTTCAGGAAGGATAGGCAAGGGAGACGAGGAGGATGCACTACCCTCTATGACAGTGAGCTGGTAGAGTTCATAGATCTCTGCCTGCAGATGGATGAAGAGCTGAGAGAGAGTTTATGGGTCAGGATTAAAGGAAGGGCAGGGACAGTTGACATTATAGTTGTGGGTCTGCTACAGGCCCCCTGATCAGAAAGACCAAGTGGATGATGCCCTCTATAGACAGAAGCAGCCTCACATTCACAAGCTCTGGTCCACATGGGGGACTTTCACCACTCCAATATCTGATGCAGGGACAGCACAGGAGGGCACAGGCAATCCAGGAGCTTCTTGGAATACACCAATGATAACTTCCTCCCCCGAGTGACAAAGGAGACAATAAGGGCAGCTGTTATGCTGGACCTCATTCTCACCAACAAAGAGGAGTTGGTAAGGAACATGAAGCCCATGGGCAGCCTTGAATGCAGTGCCCATGATATGGCAGAGTTTAGGACCCTGGGGGCAGCGAGGAGGGAGCACAGCAACCCCACTACCCTGGATTTTGAGAGAGCAGACTTTGGCCTCTTCAGGGATCTTCTTGGTAGAGCACCACAGGACAAAGCCCTGGAGGGAAGAGGGACCCAAGAAAGCTAGTTAATACTTAAGGAAGATTAGGGAAATCGTGGGCATTCTGCTGAATGAAACGGCAGATCTGGGTACTTGGGATATGGAAAAGGTTGAGGTACTCGATAACTTTTTTGCCTCAGTCTTTACTGCTAGGAACTATAGCCACATAGCCCAGGTCACAGAAAGCAGGGACTGGGAGAATGATGAACTGCCCACTGTAGAAGATCAGGTGTGAGACCATCTTAAGCAACCTAAACATGTACACATTCATGGAACCTCATGAGATGTACCCAAGGGTCCTGAGGAACTGGCAGATTAAGTTGCGAAGTACTGTCCACCATATTTGGGAAGTCATGGCAGTCTGGTGAAGTAGTCATTTACTGGAAGAGGGGAAACATAACCCCCATTTTTAAAAAGGGGAAAAAAAAAAGGAAGATCTGGGGAACTACAGGCCAGTGAGTCTCACCTCTATGCCCAGAAATATCATGGGGCATATCCTCCTGGAAACTATACTGAGGCACACAGAAAAAAAGGAGGTGGTTGGTGACAGCCAACATGACTTCACCAAGGGCGCATCATGTCTGACAAATCTTGTGGCTTTCTTTGAGGGGGTTACAGCATTGGTGGATAGGGGAAGTGCACCTGACACCATCTTGCTGGACTTGTGCAGGGTATTTGATACTGTCCTACACATCTTTGTCTCTACAATAGAGAGATATGGATTTGAGAGGTGGACCACTCAGTGGGTAAGCAATTGGCTGCAAGGTTGCAGTCAAAGAGTTGCAATGAATGGCCGAATGCCCAAGCGGAGATCAGTAACAAGTGGCATTCCTCAGGAGTTGGTATTGGGACCAGTGCTGTTTAACATCTTTGTTGGTGACACAGACAGTGGGAGCACACCCTCGGTAGGTTTGGTAAGGTGGGCTCGTGCAAACGTTATGAAGTTCAACAAAACCAAGTGCAAGGTCTTGCACCTGAGTCAGGGGAATCCTAAGCATAAATATAGGCTCAGTGGAGAATGGCCTGAGAGCAGTTCTGCAGAGAAGGACCTGGGGATGTTGGTTGATGAGAAGCTCAACATGAGCCAACAGTGTGCACGCTTGCAGCCAGAAAGCCAATCATATCCTGGGCTGCATCAAAAGAAACATGGCCAGGAGGTTGAGGAAGGTGATTCTCCCTCTCTACTCTGCTCTCTGAGACCCCATCTTCAGTACTGCATTCAGCTCTGGGAGCCCAATATAATAAGGACATGGATGTGTAAGAACAAGTCCAGGCGAAGGCCATGAGGATAATGAGAGGCTGGAGCACCTCTCCTGTGAAGACAGTCTGCGGGAGCTGGGGTTGTTCAGCCTGGAGAAGAGGAGACCTTATAGTGGCTTCCAGTACCTAAAAGGGGCCTACAGGAAATCCGGGGAAAGACTCTTTGTCAGGGACTGTAGTGACACGAAGGGGTAACAGTTTTAAACTAAAAGAAGGTAGATTTAGATTAGATATTAGGAAGAAATTCTTCACTCTGAGGATGGTGAGGCACTTGTACAGGTTGCCCAGGGAAGCTGTGGATGTCCCCTCCATGGAAGTGTTCAAAGCTGGGTTGGATGTAGCTTTGAGCACCCTGATCTAGTGGAATGTGTCCCTGCCCATGACAGAGGGGTTGTAATTAGAAGATCCTTTCCAACACAAATCATTCTATGATTTGATGATACCATGATTCTGTGAAAACAGCTGAAACTGTTTCACATGGATATTATTGCATTCACTCAGTTTTTATTTCATTCTTCATTGTTTCTACTTTCTTGTAATATTCCAAATTTAGCAAAGTTGTTCAAAAGAATTTCAGGTCTGAGGTAGTTTAATGACAGACTTATTAGTTGAACATGAAGCAGCAGTTTGTTTGTGAGTCTGAAGGAATTCTCAGGATTCATTAATAAAGAGGAGAGGATCATTTGTAGTAGATCAAACATTCCCTGGCAGGAATGGAATATGGTTGTTTGTTTGTTTCTTGTTGTTTTATTTTTGGACAAAGGAGAGAGTGAAACCCAAGTGTTCTTCTCCTAAACTGGATTTCACCTTGGTCAGTCTTTCCTTATTGGCAGACTAATATCTATTTTACACACACAAAATATTTTATTTTAATGAAACTATGAATGAATCTTAAATAATCCATATCTGTAAAATATAACCATGCACAGAAAAAGCAAGAAATACGATCTAATAATTTGCCACGACTAGTAACAATCTCTTACTGTTAAGTACATATTGGAATGGACCAAAACTAGCCAGAAACATGCAGAGCTTGTTTTCTAAACCTCAGACCACAAAAAGCAACTTGTAGTTGCTGTGCCCTAACTGCACAAATGATTAATTTAACTTTCACAAAGTTCACATTTACTTGATGTTGTGCAAATGTAATAAATTATTAGGCTATCAGGTGTTGTAGAGTGGAATAGAAATGTTTTCGTGCTGCTGCTTCATATGGTGTTAATAACTTCAGCTCTCACTAGGACATCTGCGTCTTCATCCAGGAGGTCAGTGAGGGCAGAGTTTTAGAATATTGTGACTGCCTTACATCTACATAAAAAAGAGGTCATTGCTCTCACAGTTGTATCCCTAAACTCTGGCAAATAAAACAGAAATTTATGATCACTGAAGAGATGACCAAATCTATCTTCTCTGCACACAGGATGGTTATCTGAAATAATTTACCTCATTTGGACTGCCACTGTGGACACTCAGGACTATAACACTGACTTAATTAACCAATTCCTATTTTCCAACTACCATAAAGTTATTACCACTCTTATGCAGTCTACTCCAGTTCCAGAGCAAGAAGTACACTTGGAAAAAGAAAAAAAAAAAAAAAGTGCTTTTTTCAATAGCATCCTGTATTGGTTTTACAGGGCAAGGTTGTTGTAGGAGGCGGGCTTCAGGGGTGGCTTCTGTGAGCGGAGCCCAGTAGCTGCCCCATCAGATCAGAGACAATTCCCAAAAGGGACATGCTGCTGGCCAGAGCCAAGCCATTGAGTGACATTGGTTGGGCCTCTGGGAGAGCAGTTAAGGAAGGGAAAGAACTGCAGGGCAACAGCAGCTGGGAGAGAGAACTGCAGGGCAACAGCAGCTGGGAGAGAACAGTGAGAAGCAGCGCTGCAGACCCCAAGGTCAGTGTAGAAGGAGGGCAGGAGACGCTCCAGGCATTGCAGCAGAAGTCCCCTGCGGCCCGTGGAGAGGCCGCTGGTGGAGCAGGCTGTCCCCTTGCAGCCCATGGGTCCCACATGGAGCAGATCTCCACGCTGCAGCCCGTGGAGGAGCCCCCAGTGGAGCAGGTGGATGTGGCCTGAAGGAGGCCGCAGCCCATGGAGAGCCCCCGCAGGAGCAGGCCCCAGGCCGGAGCTGCAGCCCGTGGAGAGGAGCCCACACAGGAGCAGGGGGTCTGGGGGAAGCTGCCGCCCGTGGGGGACCCGTGCTGGAGCAATTTGCTCCTGAAGGAAGGACCCTGTAGTACAGACCCACATTGGAACAGTTCTTGAAGAGCTGCTGCCTGTGGAGAGAAGCCCACGCAAGAGAAGGTGATCTGGCAGGAGCTGCCACCTGTGGGGGACACATGTTGGAGCAGTTTGCTCTCTAGGATGACCCCATGGTACAGACCCCTATTTGGAGCAGTTCTGGAAGATCTGTTGTCTGTGGGAGGTCCATGTATGATCAGTTCAGGAAGGACAGCATCCTGTGAGAAGGACCCCAAGCAGGGGCAGAAAGTGACCGTGAAGGAGCACTGGAAACAAAGCTTCATGGGCTGACCGCAACACCTATTCCCCATTCCCCTGAGCTGTTCAGGGGAGGACGTAGAAGAGGGTGGAATGGGGGAGTAAGCATTTTTAAGTTGCTTTTAGTTCCTCTCCATTCTAGTCTGCTAGTAACAGGCAATACAGTATATTGATCTCCTTATACTGAGCTTCTTTTGCCCATGATGATAACTGGTGCATGATCTCCCCATCCTTATCTCAACCCTTGAAACCTTTACATCATATTTTCTCCCCCTTTCCCTTTGAGAAAAGGAAATGAGAGTGTGCTTGTAGTGGAATTCAGCTGTGTAGCAAGGTGAAACCACCACACATCCTCACCAGCCTGAATATTTCGAAAGTTTGTACAGATGCTGATACTTGGCTGAAGCCATATTTTCATTAATTCAAGCTATAATTATCATCCAAATATTAACCTCAAAACAATTTTAAATATTAACTCATTGCCAAGGTACTCCTTTTCTATACATTATTTAGTATCAGGTGGCTTTCTATTTTTAAGCCATTAAAAATTTAATTCAGCTGTTGAAAGTAGTAAAAGTATTAGATTTTGTTATCACACTCATTTGAAAAAAGGTATTAGAATTAAAGCTAAATTTCATCTTTTTTTTTTTTTTTAATTTAAGTATTTAATGGAACTGAGATCTTGTTCATAGTTGCTGAGAAAAGCCTGACACACCAAGAAATTATGACCATGGAAGAACATGGCAGATAAGAAGTCAAATCTATTTTTTGTTCACCACTGAAACAAAAAAAATATGTTTCTCTCCTAGTTACTAGGATGTACCAGTGGATATAATTGATAAGGCATATGTGTTTATAGGACGCTGTGGTGGGTTAACTTTATTAAACAGCTAAATGCCCACTCAGCTGCTCAATCACTCTTCTCAGTAGGACAGAGGGAAAAAACAATGTGAGAAATTTTGTGGGTCAAATTAAAAACAAGAAGATAACTCACCAGTTATGTCTTGGACAAAACACACTAAATTTGGGGAAAATTAGATTAAATTTATTTTCAAATAAAATAGATTTGGGTTGCTGGAAACAAAAAGACAGACATTAGAACAATGCTTTGCCTCCCATCCTTTCCCAGGCTTTACTCCATCACTCCCAACCTCTTTACCAAAGTTTATTGATGCAAGTGGGGTATAGATAATGGAGGATTATGGACAGTATATAACAGGGTTTCTAAGTGCCACCCCTTCCTCTTCATACCTTTCCTGTGCTCCCGCAAGGGCTCTTCACAGGCTGCAGTTCCTTCAGGAAATATCCAGCTACTCCAGCATGGGGGTTCTCCACAGTCTGCGGCATGGATATCTGCTCCACCATGGAGCACCTCCATACCTGCAGGCCCCCAGTCCCAAGACTTTGACACCTAAACCCAGTACACATTCACACACTTGCATTTTCTGTTGTGTAGCATTTCAGGGTGTGTTGTAGTTCTGTTTAAAACCTGTTCTAAAATTTCTTTGTTCAATGGTAGATGTAAGTGGGGTTTCTACAAAATATGCAGTCCATTGTTGATATACAGAAAACAAATCTAAACTCTGCGCTGATACAGGAAGTTTTCAAGATCCACCTCATGGAGTAACACCTTAATCTCACTGCTATCATTTCCAGCTGTGCCATGGGAGTGAGCAGGCAGTGAAACAGCAAAGGATTTCAAATAAGGGATGCAGATGCAGCACTTGGGGGACGCATACTGAAACAGCACTGAAAGGCATAACAAAGTCAACATTTAATCATTAATCAATACTACATTTTCTGTGGTATGTTTCAAAACTCTTGTTCCAGCTTCTCAACACCAGTTTATGCCTCTTCTGCCCTTTTATTTTGCAGAATACTACAGACTATAAATGAGCCAGGATAGGGAACAACACTTTTAAATTTCTTTCATAATTCACCTGAAAATTTATACATTTCTTGTAATAAGATTGCTTGTAAGAGATATCTCTAGGTCATCTGCAGCCACCTATAACATTGGGAGAATGCAACTGTATGCCCTTTTCCATCTCAATAACTCTTTTCCATCAGCATGTAGTTTATATAAAGCGTATGTTAATGAGGCATCAGATTAGAGGATTTATTCTATAGATGAAGTTCATTGTGAAAGCATGATTCTCCTATGAGAAGGTGTTTAGTTTCTAAGCCACATTCTAAGCACTACTGTGCAGATGGATCAATAGGAGATGTGTCAGGGAGGGAGAGAGGGAGAATAATCCGAGAAACATTCTTAAAAATGCTTTCATAGCATACGTGGCATATGTCAAAAATATGAGAGGAAAGGGCTAAGGTCTTTTTCAGCACTCTTCATCAGCCTGGGATAGTCCATCTATCACAAAACCACAGGAACATAACTAGATGTTTTATTACCCATCAAGTATTTTTTTCTAACTCCCTTCTGCCAGTGTGTGCATCAACATTTATGGAGGAATAGTGTCTGTCTGTGTACAGTGATTCATGTACATAATTTTTATTCAATAAGATCAGACAGAAATCAAGAACCTAACACTCAAGATTTGTGCTAATTCATCCTTCTAAAACCATTATTGGAGATCAAAGGAGATCAGGAAATTGATGGCATATTTGTCAGGCCATCTGAAAGTCTAATGAAAAAGAAAGTGTCAAGAGGAATTATTTCTTACAATTTTAAGAAACATTTTATATTTTTCATTTTAATAAGAAGCTTTAAGATTCCTTATTTTTTCAGTAATCTGATTGTTTTTCATTGACATGTTTTATCTTTCTGCTGATAGTTGGCTAGTGTCAAGGAGAGATTATTTTGGCTAGATTAAGACACAAAGTTAAATACTGAAAATGAGTCTTCAAGCCTCTGGCATTATAGCTAGAAGAATCACTTCTCTAAATCACTGACTGCCTATGTGGTTATTCTAGCTCCTTCACAGATATTCATACATATGGCATTAACTTTGCCATCCAAATCTAAATTCAAGATGATTATGTTAAGTATGATTAATTTTTAATGCAACAACAAAGCAGAAATTGTGGGAGAGTAAGGGTGGAAACAAAACAAAACAAAACAAAAAAAGAGTATGTAGCTTGGCCAAATACTTTGGATAATATGTTATTCTTTCAAAGAAAAATAAAATCCTGAAAGAAGGATTTGTCATACCATTTTTAGAACAAAAATTTTATGGAAAGTGTTTGTATAGAAAAGACAAAAAGTACTTTAGGTATTAAGGGATATTAATATTAAGGGGTATATTAGAATTGAGGTCTGTTTGACTGTTAGTTGGTGACATTTGTCCCCTTCCTGTTTCTCCTTTTTATAGAAAGGAAGTAACAAGTTTACCTACAAAAAGAAAACATCTCTTTCCTACCTACCTTTCTAAATGATCCTATCACCATCATACCTGAGGACACTTTCTTATTGTTTTTTTTTGTTTGTTTGTTTGTTTTTAACATGTCCATGTTAAGATGCAGAGACATAATAGTTTGGCCTGATATGACCAGACAAGTTTCACAGACAAACATAAATCAAATCTATCTCTTGGACAATCAGGGCAACTTTCTGAGCATACAGCCTCTTCCTCATAACTGAAATAATAGCGAGATATTTTATCCAGCTTCTGATTCAGTCTTAAAGAAGAGCATATTCTAATGCTAAAGAAGACCTAAAGAAATCCATATTCTTCGGACTGAGAAAATAAAATTAGTTTTTCCATTGCTTGTGAAGACAACTGCTCTCCTTTTCCAGTGTGGGTTTCACCATGTATTGTTTTCTCCAGCATAAAGTAATTTGATGGACTCTGCATTTACCACTACAGTGTATATATACCACTGTTAAAAACCTTGAATTTCTTTACTCTAGTTCAAGTTAAAAAAAAAATCAAAAAAAAATCTGTGTTTTCAAAAAGTTTATTTGATGAAAAGGACAAAAATCTGTCCAAAACATACAGGGAAAAACAAAAACAACGAGAGCAACAAAACACACAAAACAAACAAACAACAAACAAATATATAGATAAATATATTTTTAAAAATACACAAAAGCAAACAAACAATCCTTTCTCTGAACTTTCTGCATCTTTTACATTCATTTTCTTATCTTGACTTTTCTAAACTTGCCAAATAAATGTGTTTTCTCCCTTTGGAAGAAGTTAAAGTAAAAAAACATGGAAATATCAGGCTGAATTACAGAGTGACACAGGCTGTAGTAGCTGAGATGTTATCACCATACAGAATACTTGGTGAGACATGGAGCAGACTTGCCCTTGCTCTAAATGCAGTCCCACCTTTTATGCGTGTGGAAAAAGCAACTGAAAATAAGGGAATGTACTTCCTCATGTTCTAATCAGAATAAAAGGACAGTGTGGAGCTACAGTACATTTGCCAGATTGTTGGTGCTCCTGCCATTGCGGTTTGCTTTGCTTTCTTCAACAGGACTTTGGGCTCTAATGCACGTGTGCAAAGCTGGTACTGGGGACCAGTGGCTTGGCTAGCAGGTGCATCCCCTGCCTCACACTGTCATTGTGTCATTGCCTTTCAGCCTCACGGAAACCTTGGGCAGGCTGTGTGGTAGAAAGCATTGGCTTGATTGCATCACTTTATGCAGTATAAGATGAATTTATGATAGTATTGCGCAGAGTGTACACAAAAGGCTGGATCTGGAGAGTGTGAGTATGAATATGCACAAGTTCCTCCAAACAGTCAGATTTGTGCCATTCTTGTGGTGAAGCACAGCTAGATTGAATTAATTCACAATATAAGGATTATTTAGGAAACAAGTACCTCAGAAATGGTTCAGTTCTTCCTTATGGCATGCACTTTGTACCTCATCAAAGCAATCACTGTAAAACTACAAGCGTTCTAGCTGTCTTTTCAAAATATTGCACTGTTGGCTGCCCATATAATTGTCAATTTAAGCCTATATTGATTTATAATCTGTGACATGAACGCAAGACAGAATTTAAACTTCCTCTGAAAAGGAATGATTGATCTGGTTTGTGTATTACCCAGATAAATTTTAGAAGGCTTGATTAGCTTGATACAATCTCGTGAGTTTAATTTGCATAATGATGCTTCTTGTGATGCTTCAGTATCCTTCCTTTTATGACTTTTTTTGCTTTTGTACATAACACCTAATTTATTATTTTTATCCTTTGTATAGGTCTATCCTTTTTGCTAGTGCTGAAACCTTTGTATTGCTGGTTTTTTCAAACCTTTACCCATTCTTTGAATCAGTGCATCTTATACCAGCCATTGTACATCTGCCTGTGCAGAAAATCATCAGGCACACAGTTATTTATGGCTGTTCAGAAATACAGGCTCAATGGCTTAGAATAAGAAGTATTTTATCAGTATAAACTCTGGAGAAAGTCCAGCTCTTACCAAGACTATTTTCTCTCATTTCAATATGTGAATGAGACTACCATGAATTCGATCTGAACTTAAGTTAAGTAAGCAGTAAATTTATGTTAAAAATGAGCATTATCAGGGTGGTCAGGTCTTTTCTTTAGACCATGAATAACTACAAAATAATTACATATCAGTGCATAAAGTTGATCAATTCTAAAATCTTCTTTGGCAACTTTTTAAGTATATGGTGTGATCATTTACAGTTTCAGATATATTCAGACACCTGAGTTTTAACTAAAAAAAATAATAATACAAGGAAGTTCTAAGTGAAAAGAATTCTCCATGGGTCCCCTAGCCCAGATAAAATGGCATTTCCAGACTGATTTTTCAGTCATCCAGGACCATTTCAGTGTAGTGAACGCACTTCTAATGCCTGTGATGCACAGATGAGCTTCCATCATCATTTCGAACAGCCTCTATTTTGTACTAATTCTTAGGAGTGAACATGAGTGAAATTTAAATAAAAGGAAAAGTCACCTGCTGGAAAACAGGAGAGAAAGCAGAACAGATCTAGCATGTTGAAGAAACATTAAAAAAAAAAAAAACTTCTTAAGTTACTTTGTGAAGGGACTTTCTACCTTCTGATCATTCAAGAACTCTGTCAGCTCATTTAGGTGGACTACATATTCCTGGGACAATCTTAATCTGTTTGGTCCCTGCACAAAATTTGTTCTTAACACTGTTATCCTATAAATAGAGGATTCAAACTCTTGCCTATTTCTTGGAAGCAAGGTCTGTATCCATCTGATTTTATATTTTTAATCTCTTCACACTGCTTTTCTAACCTATTTGTAACTCTGCTACTTATTTTCAAGTGAAGGGTGGTGTTATGTGTGCAATGAGAAATGATAAGCATGCAGGACTCAAACTTGACCAGAAATTGCATACCACTGGTACACCAATTACTCTAGCGTTAAGATTCTTGTTGGTTAACACTTGAGGAGTACTGTTCTTTCTAAATGGTGCTTCATACCTGTCCTTTCATTACTATAAAAGATACACTATTAAAAAAAATAATATATATATATATATGAATGGCAGATAGAGAAGGATGGGTAGACAGACTTTTATCTTAAATCTAAAATGCTATTGATTAAAATGAACAAGAAATAACCCATGAATGGCTTTCAGTGTTGTCCTCTCTTGATTTCTGGAGAAAGAGTTTAAATTTCATATACTTACTAAGATTAAAAATTAAAGAAGAGTTTTGGGTTGAGTCAGTCAATTCATATTTTTATTTAATTTCTGTTTCATTTTTGAGCTTTTTCTCTTCAGACCATTCTTTCTATACTATAAATGACTTCTTGTGCCTCAAGAAAATTTTGTTTCAATTGGAACTTTTTGACATAGAAAAATGTCAGAACATGAAAGTTATGGGAAAAAAAAAAAACTACCTTAAAAATTGCATTCCAAAACACAGTATCAAAATTTGTTGATGGAAAAATAAAGTAATAGAAAACTCTTTAAAAGTTGCTATATCATGTCTTTATTATTATTATTATTATTATTATTTGTTTACTTATTATATCTGTTGGAGGGACAGCACAGGAGGGCACAGGCAATCCAGGAGCTTCTTGGAATACACCAATGATAACTTCCTCCCCCGAGTGACAAAGGAGACAACAAGGGCAGCTGTTATGCTGGACCTCATTCTCACCAACAAAGAGGAGTTGGTAAGGAACATGAAGCCCATGGGCAGCCTTGAATGCAGTGCCCATGATATGGCAGAGTTTAGGACCCTGGGGGCAGCGAGGAGGGAGCACAGCAACCCCACTACCCTGGATTTTGAGAGAGCAGACTTTGGCCTCTTCAGGGATCTTCTTGGTAGAGCACCACAGGACAAAGCCCTGGAGGGAAGAGGGACCCAAGAAAGCTAGTTAATATTCAAGATTCACCTCCTTTAAGCTCAGAAGTGATGCATAGCAACAAAGGGGACGTCAGGCAAAAACACCAGGAGGTCTGCATGGATGAACAAGGAGCTCCTGGGAAAACTCTTACAAACAAACAACCAAACCAAACCAAAACAAAACAAAACAAAAATACAGAGCCTTCAGAGGAAAGCAAGGACAGAGAGCCTGGGAGTAATACAGAGACGTTAAAACAACTAGGGTTCAAGTTTGGAAACCTAAAGCCCTATTAAATTTGGCAGAGATGTCAAGGGCACCAAGAGAGGCTTCTGGAAATATATCAGTGAGAACAGGAAGAGTAGGGAAAAAGCGGGTCCTTTGCTGAAGGAAATGGCAGACCTGGGCAGTAAAACATGGAGAAGTCTGAGATATTCACCAGCTGAAGTCACAAAAACTGAAGAAAAGCACAAGGAGAATGAAGTACCACCCACTATAGAGGAAGATCAGATTCATGACCTTCAAAGGCACTTGAATGAACACAAGTCCATGGGACCTGATGTGATACATGCACAGGTCCAGAGGGAACTGGCAGGTGAAGTTGTTAAGCTACTAACCATCATACTTGAAAAGTTGTGGCAGGCCACTTGAGATGCCACTGACTGGAATAGGGGAAACATTAACCCCGTTTTTAAAAAGGGAAAAAAGAAAGATGCAGGCAACTACAAATCAGTCAGTCTCACCTCTGTGTCGGGAAAGATCATGGAGCAGATCCTCCTGGAAGCTATGCTAAGGGACATGGACAACAGGGAGGTGATTGGCAACAGCCAACATGGCTTCACCATGGGCAACTCATGCCTGACAAATTTGATGGCCTTCTGCAACAAGATTATAGCACTGGTAGATGAGGGAAGAGCAACTGTTGTCATCTACCTGGACTTTTGCAAGGCATTTGATACTGTCCCATACAACATCCTTGTCTCTACAGTGGAGAGACATGGATTTGACAGATGGACCACTCAGTAAGCAACGAATTGGCTGCATGGTTGCTTTCAAAGTACTGTGGTCAATGGCTCAATAGCCAAGTGGAGACCAGTGATGAGTCATGTCGTTCAGGGGCCAGTGTTATATAACACCTTTGTTGGTGACATGGAAAGTGGGATTGATGCAGACTCAGCGTGTTTGCTGATGACACCAAGCTGAGTACTGCAGTCAACATGCTGGAGAGAAGGGATACCATTAAGAGGGACCTTGACAGGCTTGAGAAGTGGGCTTGTGCAAACACCAGGAAGCTCAACAAGACCAAGTGCAAGCTGCTGTACCTGAGCCAGTTCAATCCCCAATCCCAAACATGAATACAGGCTGGACAACGAGTGGACTGAGAGCAGCTCTGCAGAGGAGGGCTTGGGGGCACGAGTGGATGGAAATCTGAGTATGAGACAACAATATGCATGCTTACAGCCCAGAAAGCCAATTGCATCCTGGGCTGCATCAGAAGTAGTGTGGCCATGAGGCCGAGGGAGGTGATTCTCCCTGTCTTCTCCACTCCCATGAGGCCCCATCTGCAGTACTGCATCCTGCTCTGGGGCCCCCATCATATGAAAGACAGAGACCTGTTAGAGTGGGTCCAGAGGAGGGCCACAAAGATAGTCAGAGGGACGGAGCATCTCTCCTACAAAGACATGCTGAGAGAACTGTTTTTTTTTAGCTTAGAGATGAGAAGGCTACAGGCCCTCTAGCAGCCTTCCAGTACCTAAAGAGGGCTTACAGGAAAGCTGGAGAGGGACTCCTTGTCAGGGAGCGTAGTGATAGGACAAGGGGAAATGATGATTTAGATCAGATATAAGGAAGAAATTCTTCACTATGAGAGTAGTGAAGCACTGGAACAGGTTGCCCAGAGAAGTTGTGAATGTCCCCTACCTGGAAGTGTTCAAGGCCAGGTTGGATGGGGCTTTGAGCAACCTGGTCTAGTGGAATGTGTCCCTGCCTGTGGTAGGGATATTGCAGTAGATGATCTTTAAAATCTCTTCTATCCCAAAATATTCTATGATTCTGTATGTTTTCTAAAACTGTAAATAAACATGATCTGTGCTATTAAATTCAAACATCACAGAATCACAGAATCGCAGAATGGCTGAGGTTTAAAGGGACCTCCAGAGATCATCTAATCCAACACTCCTGCTCAAGCAGGGTCACCTAGAGCATGTTTCACAGGATTGCATAGAGTTGGGTTTTTAATATCTCCAAAGAAGTAGACTCCACAGCCTCTGTGGGCAGCCTGTTCTGGTGCTCTGTCACCTGAAACATACAGAAGTTCTACCTCATACGGCGATGGCAATAATGAGTTCACAAATATTATTCTAGTATCACATATTCCTACTTTACAGATGAAGCTTTTTGCGGATGTGTGTGATTGGCATATAGAAAATGTCAGAAAAAAATCTGGAGATAATGAAAACATTTTTTGCTGTGATGCTAGTTACATATGGGAACAGAAAGGCTGTCCAGCCTCCATTCTCGGAAGGTTGCCCTGAAAAAATCTGGTCTAAATTCAGTATTGGCCCTGCTGTGAGTGGGAGGTTGGACAAGAGACCCCTTCTGATGTCCCTTCTGAATTCTTCTGCAATTTCAGTTCACAAGAAATATTAGAAATGGATGATGTTAGTAGGTCCTATGTACAGTACCATCTAGAAAGTTAACACTGACAATATTTGGTTGGTTGGTTGTTTTTGTGTGGGGAGAAAAAATGGGTCTGCAAGATTACCTGAGCAAATAAAGAAAAAAGACAGAAAAGCAAACAAACAAACAAACAAATAGAAGAGTGAGAATATGGAGGGTGGGGAGAGGGGAGGCAGAAGGAATGACCCTCTTTGACTGTCTTGCCGATATTGCTTCAGTTTCAAATAACAATGAAAGATTTATCTACATCTTCTTTATCAACTTCACTTGTAATCTAAATGACCAGAGAGTGAAAATGGGTTTAGAAATGTGGCATCTGCTTCATTACAATGCAGTCCTGGGACAGTGATCATTTGTTACAGACAGGACACTGCAAAATCACACTATTACTGTTTGTGATTATTTTTTCTTATTAGAGAGCAAGACATTTTTTTTTTAACTGTATGCAAAATACAGCAGATTTACAAGGGGAACATTAATTCACATATGAGTGCAATTCTGTCAAAGACAGGGTGTAAAAACAGAAATATATCTACAAATTAAATTGTTGTGACAACACCAAAAAAAAAAATAAATAGTTCTTGCAAGTGCAGGGCAGGACAGACAGCAAAGCAGCAGCATTAGGAAACCCAGAGGCCATGGTAGGCTCTAGCATGTTGAGGTGCTCTTGTCTATAGGGTGGCTGCTAGGGGAGCATGTGAGGCTAAAGGAGCATCTCCTTGGGCTCAGTGCACGGCACACCACTCCAACACCACCCCAGAGCACAGGGAAGTTGCTTTGTTTTTGACCCATAGCCTGTATGTCCTCTCTGGTGTGACCCTTTCTATCTTAACTAGCAGCTGTGATAGACCCCAATAAGCCTCCTTATTCCAAGACTGCATTTTACTCTACCGTATCTCAGGAAAATCAGTCTGTGACTATTAAGCAAAAGAGGATAAGTCATCTCAGACATTTCCAGATAAGTTGTTAAAGTTTGTTTCATGTCACAGAAGGAGTTATTTTCTTCACTGATGGAGTAGATGTAGTTCAGCTGTGAATCAAAACAAAATCATAAGGTCAAAAGGGTCCTCCATATGACCCTTCTTAAAGAAGGGCATCACATTAGCAAGTCTCCAGTCATCTGGGACCTCTCCAGATGACCATGACTGATGATGGAAAATGTCCCAGCAATAACATCTGCCAACACCCTTGGGTGGGTCCCATCTTGCCTCATGGACTTGTGACAGTCCAGGGTGAGAAGCAGATCTCTAACTGTTTCCATCTGAACTGCTCCCTGTCCCAGACTTCCAGGTTGGGAGTCTGAGTACCCTGAGGATAAGTGGTCTAGCTAGTAAAGACAGAAGATATTAAGAACCTCAGCCTTTTTCTTATCCTCAGTAGTCGTGTTCCCCCCTGCATCCATTAAAGAATGGATATTCTTGGCCCTCCTCTTGCCATTAGTATATTTATAAAAACATTTTTTGTTATCCTTGACCATAGTGGCCAGGTTGAGCTCGTACTGGGCTTTGGACTTCCTGATCTTTTTCTCTCCATATGCTGGCAACTTCTTTGTACTCTCCCCGAGTTGCCTGTCCCTTCTTCCACCAGATATAAACTCTCTTTTACTCCTGAACACACAGCAAAAGTTCAGCCACACCGTTCTTCTTCCCTGCCAGCTCATCTTATGGCACACACGGGGACAGCCTGTTCCTACGCCTTTAAGACTTCCTTCTTGAGGATTATCCAGCCTCCCTGGACCCCTCTGCCATTCAGGACTGACTCCCAAGGGACCCTCCCTACCAGTGTCCTAAACAGCTCAAAGTCTGCCCTCTGGAAGTCCAAGGTAGCAGTATTACTGATGCTCCTCTTGACTTCACCAAGGATAGAGAACTCTACCATATCATGGTCACTCTTCCCAAGACAACTTCCTACCACCATATCTCCCACTAGTCCTTCTCTATTCGTGAACGGCAGGTCTAGTGGGCCACCACCTCTGGTAGGCTCAATAACCAACTGAGTCAGGAAGCTGTCTTCCATACACTCCAGGAACCACCTAGACTGCTTTCTCAGGGCTGTATTGTATTTCCAGCATATGTCCAGGAAGTTAAAGTCCCCCATGAGGACAAGAGATGACTATTGAGTGACTTCTACCGGCTGCTCATAGAATGTCTCATCCATCTCTTCATCCTGTTTTGACGGTCTATAACAGACCCCCATCAGGATGCCCGCCTTGTTGGCCAACCCCCTAATCCTTATCCACAGGGACTCTACCTTATCATTCCCAACCCTGAGCTCAACGGCATTGAAATACTCCCTAATACAAAGAGCCACACCACCGCCCCTCCTTAGCTGTCTATCCCTTCTGAAGAGCTTATAGCCATCCATTGCAGCACTCCAGTCATGGGAGTGGTGACACCATGTTTCCGTGATGGTGACTAGGTCATAATTTGCCTGCTGCAGAATGGCTTCCAGCTCCTCCTGTTTGTTTTACATGCACGTGAGTCGCACCTGTTGTGGTTTAGCCCGGCTGGCAGCCAAACACCACACAGCCGTTCGCTCCCCCTCCCCCCTCCCTCTCCGGGATGGGGGAGAGAAACGGGAAAGTGAAGCCTGTGAGTTGAGATAACGACAGTTTATTAAGACAGGAAAATTAATAACAATAATAATAATAATAATAATAATAATAATAATAATAGTAATAATGTGTACAAAATAAGTGATGCACAATGCAATTGCTCACCACCCGCTGACCGATGCCCAGCCTATCCCCGAGCAGCCGGCCCCCCCACCCCGGCTAGCCACCCCTGTATATTGTTCAGCATGACGTCAGATGGTATGGAATACCCCTTTGGCCAGTTTGGGTCAGCTGTCCTGGGTCTGTCCCCTCCCAGCTCCTGCTGCACCCCCAGCCTGCTCGCTAGCAGGACAGAGCGAGAAGCTGAAAAGTCCTTGGCTTGGTGTAAGCATTGCTCTACAACAATTAAAACATCAGCATGTTATCAGCGCTCTTCTCATCCTAATCCAAAACATAGCACCCTGCCAGCTACTAGGAGGAAAATTAACTCTGTCCTACCTGAAACCAGGACAGATATCCACCCCTTATTCCATACCATTTATGTCATGCTCAGGTTACACTCTTTCCAATACCTTCTAATTAGTCACCATTTTCATCTATGATATATAGCAACCATGGTAGTGATGACATACAGTGTTATATGATAATTAACATACTACAATTCAACTCATGGGCTATTCTCACCCAGTATTAGGTCCCCTTGAGGTACACACCGGACCTCCCCATTCTTTTGCATTACCCACCAAGTGCATCCAGGTCCCTGGGCAAAAGCAATCCCACGAATGGGCTTGCCTTTTCCTGAGGCAGGAGTAGCCCAGACTGTCTTACCCAGCATGTTTCTTACGTGCACTACAGGAACTTTATCCCCTTCTACAGTGCGTAACAGGTTTGATTGCGCAGGTCCAGCTCGGTTGGCAGATCCTCTAGTATTGACTAACCAGGTGGCCTTTGCCAAATGTGTTTCCCAATTTTTGAATGTCCCAGCACCCATCGCTTTCAGTGTAGTCTTTAACAGTCCATTGTATCGTTCAACTTTCCCGGAGGCTGGTGCATGATAAGGGATGTGATACACCCACTCAATACCATGTTCTTTGGCCCAAGTGTCTATAAGGTTGTTTCGGAAATGAGTCCCATTGTCTGACTCAATTCTTTCTGGGGTGCCATGTCGCCATAGGACTTGCTTTTCAAGGCCCAGGATAGTGTTCCGGGCAGTGGCATGGGGCACAGGATATGTTTCCAGCCATCCGGTGGTTGCTTCCACCATTGTAAGTACGTGGCGCTTGCCGTTGCGGGTTTGGGGGAGTGTGATGTAATCAATCTGCCAGGCCTCTCCATATTTGTATTTCAGCCATCGTCCTCCATACCAGAGAGGCTTTGACCGTTTGGCTTGTTTAATTGCAGCACATGTTTCACAATCATGAATAACCTGTGCTATAGTGTCCATGGTCAGGTCCAGCCCTCGGTCACGAGCCCATCTGTATGTTGCATCTCTACCTTGATGGCCTGAGGTGTCATGGGCCCATCGGGCTATAAATAATTCACCTTTATGTTGCCAGTCCAGGTCCACCTGAGCCACTTCAATCTTAGCAGCCTGATCCACCTGCTGGTTGTTTTGATGTTCTTCAGTAGCCCGATTCTTGGGCACATGAGCATCTACATGGCGTACCTTTACAACCAGGTTCTCTACCCGGGCAGCAATATCTTGCCACAATGCAGCAGCCCAGATGGGTTTGTTTTGCTTACGACAGGACCCATCAGTGAACAGGGCGTATTTCTTCTCATTTTCTGGTAGCTTGTTGTACAGTGGGGCTTCTTCAGCACGGACCACCTCCTCCTCTGCTGATATCCCAAAGTACTTGCCTTCTGGCCAGTCCATAATCACTTCCAGGATTCCTGGGCGACTGGGGTTTCCTATTCGAGCCCGCTGAGTAATCAGTGCAACCCACTTGCTCCATGTAGCATCAGTTGCATGATGTGTAGAGGGGACCCTTCCTTTGAACGTCCAACCCAGTACCGGCAGTCGGGGTGCCAGAAGGAGCTGCGCTTCAGTACCGACCACTTCCGAAGCAAATCGAACTCCCTCATATGCTGCCAATATCTCCTTTTCGGTTGGAGTATAGCGGGCCTCAGATCCTCTGTATCCCCGACTCCAAAACCCCAGGGGTCGACCTCGAGTTTCCCCAGGTTCTTTCTGCCAGAGGCTCCAGGTGGGACCATTCTCCCCGGCTGCGGTGTAGAGCACATTCTTTACGTCTGGTCCTGTTCGGACTGGCCCAAGGGCTACTGCATGGACTATTTCCTGTTTAATTTGTTCAAAGGCTTGTCGTTGCTCAGGGCCCCATTCAAAAGCATTCTTCTTACGAGTTACTTGGTAGAGCGGGTTTACAATCAGACTGTAATTTGGAATATGCATTCTCCAAAACCCCACGACACCTAGGAAAGTTTGTGTTTCCTTTTTGCTAGTTGGTGGAGACATAGCTGTTATTTTGTTGATCACATCCATTGGGATTTGACGACGTCCATCTTGCCATTTTATTCCTAAAAACTGGATCTCTCGTGCAGGTCCTTTGACTTTATTTTGTTTTATGGCAAAACCGGCCTTCAGGAGGATTTGGACTATTTTCTTCCCTTTCTCGAAAACTTCCTCTGCCGTGTCACCCCACACAATGATGTCATCGATGTACTGCAGGTGTTCAGGAGCCTCCCCCTGCTCCAGCGCAGACTGGATCAGTCCATGGCAAATGGTAGGGCTATGTTTCCACCCCTGGGGCAGCCGATTCCAAGTGTATTGGACTCCCCTCCAAGTGAAAGCAAACTGTGGCCTGCACTCTGCTGCTAGAGGGATGGAGAAAAATGCATTAGCAATATCAATTGTGGCATACCACTTGGCTGCCTTTGATTCCAGTTCGTCCTGGAGTTCTAGCATGTCCGGCACTGCAGCACTCAGTGGTGGCGTGACTTCGTTCAGGCCACAATAGTCCACTGTTAGTCTCCACTCACCATTAGACTTTCGCACTGGCCATATGGGACTATTAAAAGGTGAATGGGTCTTGCTGATCACTCCTTGGCTCTCCAGTTGACGAATTAGCTCGTGGATGGGAATCAGGGAGTCTCGGTTGGTGCGATATTGCCGCCGGTGCACAGTTGTGGTAGCGATTGGCACCTGCTGTTCTTCAACCCTCAGCAACCCCACAACAGCAGGGTCCTCTGAGAGACCGGGCAAGGTAGACAACTGTTTAATGTCCTCTGTCTCTAAGGCAGCTATGCCAAAAGCCCAGCGGAACCCTTTTGGGTCCTTGAAATATCCTCTTCTAAACTCGGTTGTCCCTTTCCTCCCCCTGGCTGGAGGCAGGGCCCCTCTAGTCCTGGTCAGAATCTTCGTTTCTGTGTTTAAAAGACTGCCTGCTAGAAGTTGGAGCAGCAAACTTTTCAGAGAACCCCTTTCTCCCGATTGTTTTCTTTTGCAACTCACGTACCCGTGCCTCTAGGGTCTCAGTAGATTTTCCATCCCATTTTCTCATGTCCTCTCCATGGTCACGTAGGTAGAACCACAGGGTGGCGCGGGGTGTGTACCCACCATATTGTCTTCTTTGCACGGATGAACGTTTACCCCTAATAGGCGAGACGCTGGTTCGTACAGGTGGGGAAGAAAATACACTCTCTTTAAGTTGGTGGACCTCTTCAAAAAGTTTCTCCAAAGTATTCTCTTTTAGTTGGTGGCCACTGGTTCGTTCAGGTGGGGGGGAATATAAATTCTCTTTAAGTTGGTGGACCTCTTCAAAAAGTTTCTCCAAAGTATTCTCTTTTAGTTGGTGGCCACTGGTTTGTTCAGGTGGGGGGGAAGATAAATTCTCTTTAAGTTGGTGGAACTCTTCAGAGAGTTTCTCCACAGCCGAGACGCAGGCCTGTAGGGAAGAGGAGAGATTTCCTTCGTACTGCCAGAGTTGTTTAGCCATGTCACCCACTGTGGGATCTTCACCGTCTTTCCAGGTTATTATTGCCAATGTGCTGGCCCATGTTGATGGTGCATTCCGTACAAACTTCCGCCATATGGGTCGAGTACACTCGACTTCATCTGGATCTGTGGATGTTTGTGCGTCGTCTAGGTCCATATAAATTACTTCCCGTACGGCTAATTCCCTCAGGTACTGGATTCCCTTCTCCATGGTGGTCCACTTGACTGGTAGACATACAAGTTCTTCCTTGTAGGGATACCTTCCCTTCACAGCTAACAGGAGACGCCTCCAGACGCTGTGAGATCGTGTTCCATCTCCAATTGCTTTGTCAATGCTTGCATCTCTAGCAAGGGATCCCAACCACTTGGCTTCCCTGCCCTCTAATTCCACACCATTGGCTCCAGTGTCCCAGCACCGGAGCAGCCAGGTGACAAGCTGTTCACCTATACAGCGACCAAAATCTTTTCGCACATCTCGTAGCTCACGCTGGTATAGGGTTCGGGTAGTTACTGTTGGTTTTCTGACATCCTCATCCTCATCTTCATCCTCCTGCACACTTGATGGCCCAGCCTCGTCTTCTCCACACCCAGACTTAGCAGAAGACTTTCTGCGTTCTAAATGACCTGAGTCTCTATACCATTTGTTCACCTTTTCTACAGGGGCAACTTGCACTGCTACAGCTCGCCTCTCCGACCCAGCCACAGAGTCTGCCACAGGGGTTGGAATACCCTCTGCAGGGGCAACTTGCACTGCTACAGTTCGTTTCTCCGACCCAGCCACAGGGTCTGCCACAGGGGTTGGAGTACCCTCTGCAGGGGCAACTTGCACTGCTACAGTTCGTTTCTCTGACCCAGCCACAGGAGTGGGAACGGCTGCGGGAGCTGGAACGGCTGTGGGTGCCGGGACGGCTGCGGGAGCTGGAGCTGGAACGGCTGTGGGAGCTGGAACGGCTGCGGGAGCTGGAGCTGGAACGGCTGCGGGAGCTGGAGCTGGAACGGCTGTGGGAGCTGGAACAGCTGCGGGAGCTGGAACGGCTGCAGGAGCCGAAACCGGGACGGCTGCGGGAGCTGGAGCTGGAACGGCTGTGGGAGCTGGAGCTGGAACGGCTGCGGGAGCTGGAACAGCTGCAGGAGCCGAAACCGGGACGGCTGCGGGATCTGGAGCTGGAACGGCTGCGGGAGCTGGAACGGCTGTGGGAGCCGGAACCGGGACGGCTGCGGGAGCTGTAGCTGGAACGGCTGCGGGAGCTGTCACTAGGTTGATAGTAGCATCAATTGCAGCTCGATAGGCACAGGCCAGACCCCAGCACGCCACAGTGATTTGTGTCACTTTGGAACTGCCAGAGTCATGACACCTTTTTTTCAAGCATTCTACCAGTTTTTTAGGATTTTGCAGTTGTTCAGGGGTGAATGTCCAAAACACTGGAGGTGCCCACTGCCCTAGAAACCTGCCCATATCCTCCCACACTCCCTGCCACTCGCAAATATCCCGCCTCAAGACAGATCTCCGGATGAGATTCCTAAGTAGTTGTTTAACCTTAAACAAAACCTGAAGCACATTCAGGAGACATAACAACAAGAACATGCTGGTCTGAGTATCCCAAGGATATTCAACATCTTGGAGAGCTACCGTAACTAGCTCGGGGGATAAGAGGGTGGTGAAGGAGGAAGGGAGAGTGAACAGGTAGGAGAAAATATCTTCCCCTGTCCCCTCCAGAGATTGACTCCCTGATGAAAAAAGGCAATAGGTGTAATTGCTAATAGTTTCTGAGATATGGTTTCCGAAGTATAGAGTCGACGACAGTGCTGAGTACAAATACCAGGTTAGAGTCATGACCAGATATCTCATCATTTCATAAGCCATCGTTACACCACACAGTACCATAACAATCTTAAACCAGGGCCCGGAGAGGATAAACAGCACGACAGGGAGCACATACAAAAAGTAACTTGCTATAAAACTCAATTTGGGAAACAGGTACAGCAGACTTGAGATTAAGGCAATCAACATTGTGACTAGCAACTATTAAGCAGGTCGAATACTTATACCAATTTTAGTTTAACACACTCTGGTCAAATCTGTCGATATCTCAACCCTTCGAGCCCCACGTTGGGCGCCAAATGGACTGTTGTGGTTTAGCCCGGCTGGCAGCCAAACACCACACAGCCGTTCGCTCACCCTCCCCCCTCCCTCTCCGGGATGGGGGAGAGAAACGGGAAAGTGAAGCCTGTGAGTTGAGATAACGACAGTTTATTAAGACAGGAAAATTAATAATAATAATAATAATAATAATAATAATAATAATAATAATAATAATAATAGTAATAATGTGTACAAAATAAGTGATGCACAATGCAATTGCTCACCACCCGTTGACCGATGCCCAGCCTATCCCCGAGCAGCCGGCCCCCCCACCCCAGCTAGCCACCCCTATATATTGTTCAGCATGACGTCAGATGGTATGGAATACCCCTTTGGCCAGTTTGGGTCAGCTGTCCTGGGTCTGTCCCCTCCCAGCTCCTGCTGCACCCCCAGCCTGCTCGCTAGCAGGACAGAGCGAGAAGCTGAAAAGTCCTTGGCTTGGTGTAAGCATTGCTCTACAACAATTAAAACATCAGCATGTTATCAGCGCTCTTCTCATCCTAATCCAAAACATAACACCCTGCCAGCTACTAGGAGGAAAATTAACTCTGTCCTACCTGAAACCAGGACAGCACCATTGCCTTCACCCTGAACCCTGGCATTGCTCCCCCCAAGCTCATCTCTATCGAGCCTCATTTCCTCCCTGTCCCCCCTCATAATTAGTTTGAAGCCCTCTTGAACAGCCTGCCACATCCTGGGCTAGAGTCCATTTCCCCCTTTGGGACAGGTGGGACCCATCGGCATCCATCAGGCCAGATGCTGAGTAAACCTCCCCATAGTCCATCCTTGTCCCAGTCTCACAGGGTCCACAAAATCTTGTTTTATGTTTTATGCCCAAGAGATTTTTTATTTTTTTCCCTACATATAAGTTGTAATTGAAATCAGATGGAGAACGTTTTCCACCAGTCAGGTGATTTAAAAGTCAAGGACAGGAGGTAAGGGTCTTTTGGGAGAATTTACTAGCAACTGAACTATGCTTCTTGTCTCCTCAAACATTGGTTCAGTGACTCGAGTGTTTGTTCGGCAGAGTGGATTGCATAAAGCCTAGCTCTGAAATTGTTTTGACCAGTGTTGTGACTGGAAAAGGCCATTCTCCTTGACATCTTGCTGACACGCAAGCAGGAGCCTGAAATTGCCGTGCCAACATACCTCATCTCTGCTGACCATGTGAGTCCTGCCTGTGTGCAACTCAGCTCAGTTTTGAGGGTTTGCCAACAAGGTTTCACATAACTGTTGTTTTGCTGTATTGGCTTTGCCCTCATTACACAAACATAAGAAAGAACAAGTTGCAAGAGCAGGGAAAAAAAAAGCAAAATGAATTTTCAGACTGTGTTTCTGTCATCAAGCTGTCTTTAAGACTTACCGCCTCAAATGATGATAAGAAAATATTAAAGAATGTATTATGTAGAAATCCCTCCTCTATTGGCTTGAAGCTTGGCTTAATTTCCCAAAAAACACTGAGAAATTTTCCAACATTCTGGACATCACATCATTTAATTTTATCACTAATGTCCAAATATAGTATTAATTTCTTCAAGCAAGTTTAACAAACTTGAACTTGCAATTTAAAATTCTCTCATCACAGAATGGAAAATGAAAGCAGAAAAGACAAGAAGCACAGTAACTGACATCGTAACTCAGTGCAAAGGACTCCATACCTCATCTCACATTATAAAGACAAATGTAAGAGAATGTTCTCTACATGCAGCTCACTGTTTCTTGTTTTTTGAGTAATGAAGGATCCTTTTACTCGTCTTTGAATAAGTCCACAATGCATTTAATGCTAAATATCCACCTAAAAACAAGGTAGTAGGTGTGAAGGAAAGGGAAAAGATATTATCTTTCATAATTTACAGAAAGATTTTTTTACTCTTCTAATGGAATTATTAAGATATATAAGAATTTAATTATTATAACATGCTCGTTGAATGCATACTTTTCAATGAGCTATGAAATTTCTACGACAGATTCAAGAGAGAAGGAAAATAAGATTTATTTATTTTTTCACTCATTTCTAGCACTATGGACATACATACAGACCCACAAGGTGGGCTCATCTTTTAATATTCAGTTAGAATGAAAATTACTGGTCTGGATTATGTTTTCACTTCAGTGGTAACTACCATGTCAATTCGACAAGTAATTTTTTTTTTTTCCTTTTGAGACAAGAATTCTAAATTCTAAGTCCTGAACTAGCGTTCATTCATATGAATTCTAGAGGTGAAAAACCTACATAAGGAACAAACATTAAATAATTTCTACATAATAAGTTTGGCTGACCTGCTGTACAGGTTTCTAAAATCAGAATAGTCCTTGGAGGTACTGCTGAAGAAATTATGCCTATAGAGTAAAAAAAGAGTAAAAACACAAGTTTACTGTATGTCATGCTTCTGGGTTGAGTCACCCTTTCACCACTGAGAAGAGCTTAAGGATGGAAAGAGAAAAATCTATTACAGCATTCAAGGCTTGTGCCTATACTGAGCTCATCTGTGTGTGCAACTAAGTATAAATTGGCCAGGTCACTTAAAATTCACGTAAAAATAATCCTACCAAAACCTAAAGTCTCTTCCAAGTATATCCTAATCTGAAGGTCATCTAGGTATATCCTATGTGTATAAATCCTTACTATAAACATAATCCTGTGCTTTTTTTCAGTGTTTCTATCTCCTTTTGGAAACTAAATATTAAGCCTTTCATTTGAAAAGAAACTGTATATGTGCTACTTCTTATGTATTAAGTTGTCAGAACTCGGTAGAGTCCCATAGTCAATCCCCCAGTGACATGTTCTCTTTACTTCTGTAGACATCACCATATGAAATAAAGTATACATCCAGCAAAACTTTCTTATGCTTTCCTCCAGCTTCTTTGAAAATTGTCATAGACCCAGATTAAGGAGTTGTAAAGAACCTAATGCTGCAATAATATTTTATGATTTTTTTTTCAGTTACTAGATTTTTCCAAAAAGCATATATTTTTTAAAGTTTATTTTTACTTCGAAGTTCTGCATGTTAAGTGCTATTAGTAATATTGAACATTATGTATTAGACACAGAGAGGTTGAGACTGATGAAAGTCGCACACATTCACTGCAAACCTTTATGCAAACTTTCACTTCTACCACAGGTGACTTTTGTCTACAAGCAGTGATTTTTATGTGTTGCCTAAAATTTTTACTGGGGATGCTCTAACAATGGTCTTCTTAGCACAGGTAGGGTAATGCTGGACAATGGATTGGCAAACAATTTAGACATGCACAGAGAAAAAGAGAGGAGTGACATTGTAGTCATCTTGGCCAGATAACAACAGCCTTCCACATAGGCTCTGAGGAGGCATGCAGTAATTAGGTATCAGGTTTCACAAGCTATCAATAGCATACTATCCTCTCAACTCAGATTTCTGAAATATATCATCACACATTACTTCTGTTGGAAATGAACAACTAGCAGTTATATATAAAATTATGAAAATGCAGGCAGTGTTTATCTGCATAGCTTTAGGACATTCACAGTATTTCAGTGTAAGCAAAATGAAAATGAAACTTTTTTTTTTTTTTCTGCCAGAATGCATTTTTTCCCACTTTCTAAACTTGCTCAGTGGTAACTGAATGTATTTATTATACTTTTACTAAAAAAAAATAAATTAAAATCCCAGAATAAAAAGAAAAAAAAATAGCCATCAACATCCATTGATTTGAGTGCTATCATTTTCTCACTGTTTATCAGGACAAAATCATTCAAACCATACCGCCCTACAGTCAGGCTGTCACACTTCTGTGTATCTTGTGACTGAGGTAATCACCATGCAATCAACGGGGTCTCCCTGGCAATTATCAAACCCTCTGGAGCACTCTATAGAATTGTGTTGTGAAACAGTTTAAATGTTCCTCTTTCCAAATGACATTTAAAGTCCCCATAGTATCTCTGAGAACTGACAACATATATTTCCTGTCCTGGATCTTCCCAGGCTCAGCTAAGACTTGTACAGAAAGATCACATTTTAATCAACATTCATTACACACCAAAAGGCCCAAACATTCCCTATTCTTACACTGTACAACTTAAAGGATATTTTCTGTCAGCTTCATTGTAGAGAAGCCTTATTTACATTATATCTATGTTGCAAGAGTGTTGATTCCTTACAGCTCTTTTTAATATCAGATACAGATCAATAATTTTTGTCTGTTTTTCTAAGTGAGGCTATAAACCACTTAACACTGCTGTCCCTCTGCCTGGGACTTACAGTGTTTATCCAAAGAAAGAATGTAGTTACCTTATGTTTTGGGGTTTATCCCAGTTGACAGTGAAGCACTACCACCACTTAAAATAAATAAATAAATAAATAAATAAATAAATAGTAATAATAATAATAATAATAAAGTTTTTTATTGTACCCTCGAAGGTCCCTTTCTCCAAAAAGAAAATTTGCTCTTGATATATGTTATCCAAAGGCAAACCTTATAAAATGAACAAATACCTAATCCAGTGGAGACACTAGCAAAATCCTCCTGTCTACATAACACTGGACACTATCTTCAGTTAAATAATGTACTTGCAAAGTAGGTCCAGAGTCAGTGGCACCAGTTTCTAGCATCCCAGCCCCCAAGGAAGAACTGTTGCTGCTCCGAAATTCTGTCCTGAATTTGCCTAATGCTCAAATCTCCATTATACTAAACAAAACATCTGGTGGCTTGGTGGTGAACCAGTATTCTCATCCTTTTTTTTTTCTTTTTTTTTTTTCTGTAAGAGGTTTTTTTTCAAACACTTTTGTACCTAAGTGCCATATTGGACTGTGATTCAAAATTTTAGTCTGTTTTTATCAGGCAAGATGAAATGATTAGAGAAGCTAGCTTACTTTGAGTGATAAGAATTAATAACATCTAATTTCAGCTCTAGAAGATTCATAGAGCTATCTGATATTGATAAGAAGGAGTAGATTTATCACAATGGCATCACAATCACTGATTCAGCAAGCAATCCTACAAGCAAGACGATGCATTGAGTCTTTGCACTGTCCTTTGTGTAATGAAAAAGCATACTGTTAACAAGATCGAACAATCATTAATTCCATTTAATTCTGTTTGCTATGATTATTCTTCTACAGAAATGTATCTGGTCCACACTGAATAGTAATTTAATCTGTTATGATCTATGTAAGTGAGCTCTGTACTATGATGACTTCTCAAAGCTTTTGGTGGATTGAAAGAACCACGATATAGCAGTCCTGACCTGAATATACATATAGTATAAAGGAATGCTGATATCTGCAGCTGTGTTGCCTGTTTCACAAACATTATATATTTTAGGTATCTTCTGCTGATTTGATCTCTTCTTAGTATCAGAATTTATACATTTATTTTCCCAATCATATCTTGTAACTTAAACTAGACAGCAAAATTAACTTTTTTCTGTCTTTGTACCTTATCTTAATTTCATTGACTGAAGTTCTGTCATTCCTTATATCATCTGTTTTCTTGAGGACTTTTAAATTTCTACCTTACAAATAAGTTTTCAAGCAAGAGAAATTCCATCAAGGCCAGATATTTGCTGGTTATTACAGAAAAGCCATTTACATGACAGGCTGAAGCTCCTTACTGATGTTCTCAAGAGAATTTATGTTCCTAGAACTTTTAAATTTTAGATACAGATAATCCATCAAATACTTACTTGTGCTCTATGGTGAACCTGGCATTTTCTTTCTCTCTCTCTTTCTTTCTTTCTTTCTTTCTTTCTTTCTTTCATTCTTTCTTTTTCTTTCTTTCTTTCTTTCTTTCATTCTTTCTTTTTCTTTCTTTCTTTCTTTCTTTCTTTCTTTCTTTCTTTCTTTCTTTCTTTCTTTTTCTTTCTTTCTTTTTCTTTCTTTCTTTCTTTTTCTTTCTTTCATTCGTTCTTTCATTCTTTCATTCTTTCTTTTTCTTTCTTTTTCTTTCTTTCTTTCTTTCTTTCTTTCTTTCTTTCTTTCTTTCTTTCTTTCTTTCTTTCTTTTTCTTCCTTCCTTCCTTCCTTCCTTCCTTCCTTCCTTCCTTCCTTCCTTCCTTCCAGTCTTCTGGTCTTCCTTTCCTCAGCCTTATTGCTTCACCACTGCTCATCTCCATTCACCAGGTAGCATAGAGCATAGTTCACTTGACAGAGGAGAGAAATTTAAAGCAGATCACACAGCGCCTTATTTACTGCTCTGCCCAGTGAGTTATGATGTCCTCTGCCATCATAGAGGCATTGGAGGACAAGAGGATGCACAGAAACCTAAACCAGAACTGTTGCAGTCCCTGTAGTCTTCCCTGTGCCAGGACAAGCAAGCTTTCTCCTCCATGAGTTTTCACAGTACAGTTGCTCACTTATTTCACACCAACTCAGAAGTGTTCGCAGAAGATCTTTTGGATTTCTGACTCTAAATCAGTTTCCCACAATAGTCATTGCTAAACTGTTTAGGCAGTACTGGGGTTGCTTTGACCCATTAACACTTTATACCTTCTGGTAGACCTGCCCCATGGAGTCTCATGTTAAATTTCACATTGCTTAATTATCTTTACTTTTAAACACAGTCTCAGATCTATTCTGAATATGTTCGAGTCCATCTTTCCAATTATTGGATCATGTTATAACTTTGCTGGTCTGACTACACACCAATACATGGAATGAAAGTGGGAATTGTTATAATGAGAAATCTGGGACCAAACCTTTTTTTTTTTTTTTCCTTTCCCCTTCTTCCTTTCCCCAAGAAACAATTAAAAATTCTGATTTGCCCTTGCTTAAAGAAATAATGAGAAACATTATCTTAGCAGTAAATCAGTAGTAGGTAGTCAGTAAAATGTATTTTGTACATTAATTCTTCAGATGACTTGTGGTATTCTCATGAAGAAAAAGTGTTTTTTTGTTGTTGTTGTTTTTTGTTGTTGTTGTTGTTTGTTTGTTTTAATTTTAATATGGGCAGCTGATTAACTAATTACCTATGATTACAGTGAACAGTATGGAACACTAGGAACATACTTTTATTTTTCATAAACACCACTGTGGATGAATTCAGTGCAGAGTCAAGCAACCTGTTCTGCCTTCTCTCTATTTTCATTCCCAAAGGAACTGCCTTTAGGACTGCCACACCTGGAAACAAAGACTTCTGACAATGAGTAGGAGCATTAAACTGTAGCAGGGAAAATATCCAGCTATCTAGTCAATAAACCTTTCATTTTATATCTCAAAATGAGGATGAATATTTATTATGCTTTGCAATTTGTGGTGAGCATATCAGAAAAAATAAAATAATAATATTATCCATAATAATAATATATATAATATATTATTTAAATATAATAATAATAATAATAATAATAATAATAATAATAATAATAATAATAATAATAATATCTTAGGAGAAAGAATAAAATTAATAGAAGATATTAATATTACATCAAGATAATATATTTCAGGATAGTTTATTATCTTGAAAAACTGATTTTATACATCTGATAAATATAGTCGATTAAAGAAAATCTGGTTAATTGGCCATAGGTTGTTAATTTTCCAATATCTTTTACTCATAATAGTACACAGCTTCCTGCAGACTGCTCTGCTAAAATCAGAGAGACAGGGACCGGAATACAAGGTGCAAATGTGCGTGCAAAAGGAGGAGAGACATTGAGACACGTCCTACACAAGGACCTGTCACACTTGGGGAAAAGTGGGCATTTCAAGTTTGTAGTCTCAAGAGGAAAGTTTTAGAAGAATTTTCTATGATGCCCTTTTCTGCTCTTCAACCTATGAAGCAGGCTGCCTTCACAGTGAGACGCAAAAATCTGCAGCAAGCAAATTCCTCATGTGGACTGCTCTTCTACGATCACATTTCCTTAGAATCCGTAATGAATTCAAAAGTACATCTATGAAGAAACCATTTCTCTGCCACTGTGAAACTTTTCAGCCTTTAAAGCACATCTGAAAGTGAGAAACTCAATAGGCTGACTGTATTTCTAAATGCAACACACGTGTTCACGATCATTTTGATTGAACTGATAGCTTTCAAAATTTTCAGCTCTCATTTAAGCCTCAAAGAAAGTACTGTTGAGATATGCATTCTCCTTGGGTTTTCCCCCATTTACGAAGCCAGAAAACCTTAGTTCACCTGTCCCTAAGCATATTCTGCAAATTAACTTTCCTGATGGAATTAAAACAAAGGCAGAATTTGGAAGACATCTGTAGAAGATCTCTAGTGCCTTTTTTCTTCCAGATGAATGCAATGATTTTACTAGAAAACTTCCCGTTTGAAAACCTCAGGAGGAGCGTCTTTCTCCCTCTGCCTTCCCCCTTACTTCCTGCACTCCCACTCGCTCCATTAGGGCTGCTTGCAGGACTTTTTTACATCTTTCCATATTAGAGGGGAGGTGAAATCTACTGGACTCAGAGATCCTAAGGGGCTCCTAACGGTTTTACAATGGCATATGTTTCAGAACAAGACAAGAAGGACTGTGAGCATGGGAGAGAGCTTGGCAGGTTTTACACATTTTTGTGTTTCATCATGTCTATTTCTGTCTCTGCACCATAAACAATTGCAAAAATTTATAGGGCCTAGGAGTACACAATGGGAACTGCTTTACTTTCAGCCTCACTTCGCTGCAAAGGTTTGCACATAAGTGTGGTGCTTTTAAAACAATAGGTAACAACAGTTGTTTCACCCTTTTGTGATTTGCCATCACTCTGAGACATTTCTGAGGTACTTGTTTAACTAAAATGGCCTTGTCTATAATCTGCAGGGTGTACTGGATGATGAACATTTTCAAATTACATGGTTTGCAGTTCTTAGTTCCACTGAATTTACAGCTGCTTTCAGACTCAGTGAACTGCATTTGATAAGGCTGTATTCAGTCCAGAACCTTTCTTTAGGTATATAATTGAAACTATTCTACCAAATCTGTTTCACTTAGAGTGCAATCATGTTCTGCCAGCCACTCAGAAATTCCCCATCCTGCCATGAGCGGTTAGTGGTGAGAGTAAAATGTCATTTAATCATTTCCCTCTAAAGCTCTGGCACACATGAATAGTACTATAATGATAATCAGGTATGTGTCCAAGCAGAGGCTCAGGTTATTCCAGTGTGTACAATCTTGCAGTATGGCAGTTATAAATTCAAAGACACAGATGTCCCATCAAGGGACAGTCCTGACTTTCTGCTGTCATTTAGAGACTGGCAGGTGTCTGGTAAAGGACTTGGTTATCCTCCATGTTTTACCAACTACCACTTGCACAGCGAATATCTTGCCCCTTCTAATTGTGGTACTATAGGGGTTTTAAAGTCACTATTATAATAAAGGGCCCCTGTGAACATATTTCTGCTTGTACATTCTCAGAGTGGTGATTTTTATTTTTATTTTTTAATTAATTTCTTCCCTCTGTTACTTAGCAGAAATATTTCTATCTTGAAATTTTGCTGTGGTACTATACAACACACAACTCTGTGCTGCACAATTTCCTGTTCTCTTCTAGTAAAGTATGTTAGCTAAAACATAAAAATAAAATAAAAATACACTACCATTCCCTGTATTATAAAGAAATTTTAAAAATAAATAAATAAAAAAGGGGTGGGGGGAGTTTATTTTTTTCAGTTTATTTTCATGATCTGTTAAATAAGTTACATAAACAAAATGGATTATAGGCAAAGAAGTAAACAGATGAAGAAGGCATAAAGTACTATCTTTAGATGATGATTGTTAGAATTATAATAGCAGAAAAAAGAGCAATATTCTGAGTTGTAAATGGTAGTCCTTGAAGTCTAATTCTGCTTTCCATTTTAAGAACACTGATACAGCTTTTATTTAATTTCTTAAATTTCTTTAAATCCGTAAGTATCTTAAAGTGGTTATATGATGTACTATTTAAAAGGCAAGGATGCAAGACATGTTCTTGCAACATCACCAGTTTTATGTTTTCCTTGCTGCCATAATCAGACAACATTGATTTAATCTGAAGTCTCTTGGGTTTATTTTTTGTGTGGAGTGGAGAAATTTGCAAGAATTGCCAGCCTGCTTTGAACACAAATGTTATGTAACAGATGAGACCTGTTTCTAGTAGCTGTCCTTGTACTACTGGTGTCTTTCTTTTGGAGGAAGATTAGACATTTCTGAGTTCCTCCAAGGAGCAGTTGGCCCCTTCCCACAGGAAAGAACAAGTGTCTAGATTTGGAACAGGTGAAGGCACCCTGCTTCCAGAAGAGGCATTGCATTTCTGATGAAGAATGCTTGAAGAAAATCAATGATTATCTACATACTGGAGCTTACTGTCTACATGAACCCTACAGGAAATCTGGACATGTCACTTTGGTTGATGATGTCACATCAGGATTGTAGGCACTTAAAAATGGATTTGCAGACACAAATATCCTTTGCTTGGTCTGTCACCTTTAGTAGTGGATTTCTTCAGTAAAATTGTCAGGGCCATATAGTTTGTGACTATTGAATGTGCATACTACTTATTACTATCATTTGCCATTCTTTATCCTTCTTGGCTGCAGTAAGTAAACAGAGCAATAAGAACAGCAAATGATGTAACCAACAGGATAATTTTCAATATGCTTTTAGAAAATATTAATATGTCTGATCTTTAAAATATGCTACTGTTTAGGAGTTTGGAGGTTGGTAAATAAAACCGAGGAATTGTAACATTTGCAGAAGAAAAACCCTGAAAAATAATAAAAAATGAATATATATATAATATATATTTATATTTAAATATGTTTATACATTTGCCCTGCTAGTGGTTTCCACTTTATGGTTAGCAAACCACCAACAGTCTACAAAGCTTTTCATTTACTTGATTGAAAGCCAATTTGAGACAGATAAAATGGAAAGCTGGAAATTGAAAGGACCTATTATAAATTTGCCCACAAAATTATATGGTAGAAGAAGCTCAGCTTAAACACTTTCTGTTCCATACACTGAGATTCCTCAGTATAAGAGGGACATGGAGCTACTGGAAAGGGCATAACAAAAAGCCTTGAAGGAGCATCTCTCCTATGAGGAAAGGCTGAGAGATCTGGGACTGTTCAGCCTGGAGAAGAGAAGTGCAGGGGGAGATCTCATTATGAGACCCCTGAAGGGTAAATACCTGAAGGAAGGGTGCAAAGAGAATGAAGCCAGGCTCTTTTTTCAGTGGTGCCAATCAAAAAGGACAAGAGGCAATAGATACAAAGTGGAACATGGGAGGTTACTTCTGAACATTGGGAGCACTTTTTTACTGTGAGGGTGCTTACGCACTGGCACAAGTTGCCCAGAGAGGTTGTGGAGTCTCCCTCCTTGGAGGTCCTCAAAAGCTGTCTGGTCATGGTCCTGGGCAAGGGGATCTAAGCAGCCCTACTTAATGGTTTGGATGAGGTGACCTCTAGAGGCCCCTTCCAATCTCAACCATTTTGTGTGTGATTCTGCAAGTGTATTGTAATGCATTTCTCATGAACTGTAGGTAGTGAGTAAAGTCCCATCAATCCCCTTACAAAGCTCGTAAGTCCTATTTCAAACAGATATGGATCAACATAATTCTTGCTCAAGAAAGTATGTGGTTTAGGATACAAAAGAGTATATCAGAACACACATAAATTGTAAATACATGTAAACAAATGTAAACACATTCTGTTTTGCAGTTGCACTGGAGAAGAACAAATACAGGATAAAGTCTTCAGAAACACTGGTATTTCCTGTTTTGTTTTTGTTTTTGTTTTTGTTTTTCTGAGCTTGGATCAGCTCCGTATCCATCCATGCAGGTTTTGCACAGAAAAAGCTGATATAGGTGGAAAGATATATACACATGCATGTTTAATGATGTATATGAATGTTATGAGGTTTTTCTTACTGAACCTTTTTTTATCAGTCCTTCCCTCCTGAAAATAGACAGATTTTTCAGATTCTTCCTTCTACAGAAGGCAGAAAATCAGCCCTTAGCTATTACCTTTTATATAATCTTTACAAACATTCACAGGTATTCATTACAGTATATAACAGGATTGGAATATGCAGACTGTGGCAACGGTGAAGATTATGGCAAAGGGTAAGGGAGACTGATTGAGTACTTGGAAAGTGGGAAATAATATTTGATTGTTTTATTTGAGAGAAGGTTAGGGGTTGTAAGACAGGGAGAAAAGATAGTTTCTCTGATGGGAAATGAGGAAAGCCATGGAGTCACGTAAGTGTGTGGAGGACTTTCCAGCTGGGGGCAGGGTGAGTGGCAGGGGAGCCTCGTGCTATGAATGGGGCCAGGAGGAGGCAAGGGAGGATGTGTAGTGAGCTCAGCAGGAAGAAACTGCAATGCAGTGTTGTAAATCATAGACACTAATTTGATTCCTTCAGGAAAAGAAAAAAAAAAAAAAAAAAAGACAAGGTCAGTTTACTTGACTTGGAGTTACACATACCATACTACCTTTGGTTATTAGCTGGATCTAGAAACAACAAGGCTGTTAGAGCAAACAGTAAGAACAAGGCCACAACAGCAGCTTTTGCCCTGATGTTTACAGATGAGCTTGAGGTCAAAAGGAAATGCTAGGTCAGTCTTACAGGCATCTTAAGAGAGGAAAGGTACCTCTCTCACCAAATGTACCTGGATGTACGTTGAAAATAAATGAAATGTTTCTTTTTTTTTTCTTTTTCTTACAGACCAAAAATCAGCATGTTCACTCAGAATCTCTTTTTAATCTAGTAATCATATCTTTGCTGGCTTTGAGAGTTTCAACCATAATGTTTATAGTTTTCCTTTTATGTACAAGATACGGTGGGGAGTGGAAATAAATTTAAATAACTAAACAAATACAACTTTATAGTCATCATCACTTGCATGTATTATTGACCCATAGGGAGAATAAATATTTTTGGCAGAACACCTTGTGTCTGCCAGTGTTCCCCATATGGAACAGTAATGTGTTCAGGTAGTCATTACTATACGTAACAAAAACTGAAAAATAACAATATTATTTCTGAATAAATAAATAAATAAATAATCCTCACTCCAAAACCAAGCTAAATATATATATATATATATATATATATATATACAGAGAACTGTCCCACTAACAAAATGATTCTCTGTTACTGTGTGTAATGAAAGCATCCCACATGAAAATAGATCAATTTGGAAAATTAAACACCAGCTTAGAACCCTTGTAATTTGTCAAAAAGACCATAAACTAGGAAATGTGGAATAGCCATAGGCAGTCCTTATAGACTTAAGGTGCTTACATATGAGCCTTTTAATATCTGACAAATGACAATATCCTTCTGTTTGCTAAAGCAAAATATCAACTGCCAGCCCCGACTACTTCCTATGAATAAAATCCTTCTTTTGGGTATGGTCAATTAAAAAGTTATAAACAGACACTATTAAAATAGGGTAAGCTTGAATAGAAATATTTATAAATTAAAAATTATATTTATTTATGTTAACAGCTGAAAAGTGAATCTGAAATTAATGAATCACAGAATGGTTTAGGCTGGAAGGGGCCTCTTGAAATCTTCCATTCCTACCTCTCTGATCAAGAAGGATCAGCTACAGAAGGATAACCTGGACCGTGTCCAGTTAGGTTTTGAGTATCTCCAGTGAGGGAGACTCCACAACCTCTCTCTGGGCAACCTCTCCCAGTGTTTGAACACCCTCCCATTAAAAATAAAAATAAAATAAAAGTTAAAAATAAAAATAAAATAAAAATAAAAAGGTTCTCTTGTGTTCAGATGGAGTTTCATGTTTTTTTTTGTTGTTGTTATTTTTTTTTGTGCCAGTTGCTTCTTGTCCTGGCAGTGGTCACTGCTGAGAAGAGCCTGACTCTGTCTCTCTGTCTTCTTCATTCCCTCCCACTGTGAATTTATTCACATAGATAAAATTCTCCTGGACCTTCTATTTTCAAGGCAGAACAGCCTTGGTCCTCTCATCCTTCCCTCATACAAAAGATGCTGCAGTGATTCTATGATCTTTGTGGCCCTGTGCAGGACTTGCTCCAGTAAGCCCCTGTCTTTCTTTCACTGAGGAGATCAGTATTGGATGTGGCCTCACCAATGCTGAATAGAGAGCAAAGATCACTAATGAACTAATGAACCTAATGAAGCCCAGGACGCTGCTGGCTTTCTTTATTCTGCAGGAGAATTGCTGGCTCTTGGTCAGCTTGTTGCTCACTAGAACCCCAAGTTCTTCTCTACAGAACTGCTCTGCAGCCCCTTGGCTCCCTGCATTTATTGTTGCCTAGGTCAGTGCTCCCCAGATATTTTTTTTTTTCACGTGTCCCTTTTGAACTTCATGAACTTCTCAGACTAATTCTCTGGCATTTTCAGGTCCCTCTGGATGACTGCACAATCCTCTCATATTTCAGGTTCTTCTCCCAGTTATGTATCATCTCCAGACTTGCTGATGCAATATTGCCCAGGTCATTAATAAAGATGTTTTAATGCAAAGGTTGTTAATGAATGCATTGTAATACGTTTGATATAAATTCAAACATCTTTCTAGCCACACTGATATGTATGTGTTTTTGAATGGTTTATGTGGATTTGCCAAGTGCTAATCATAACTCACCAACTTAATTGTTTCTACGATAATATGACTGCATTTATGGATGAGGGGAGAGAATTGGATGCCATTTTCCTCAGTTTTAGCAAAGCTTCTGACCCTGTCTCACACAACACTCTTGTATCCATGGTAGGCTGTTATGGCCTGGGTGGATGGACAATCAGATGGATGGAACACTGACTGGATGGTTCAGCTCAGAGTGTAGTAGTTAACAGGGCTGTGCTCTGGTAACAAGGAGAGTACGCAGAGGTCTATGCTGGGATGTCCTGTTTATGTCTATACAACTTGGAGGAGGAGAGGGATCACACTCATGTCAAAGTTGCAGTTGACACCAAACTGGTGAGACTGATGGATGTGCTTGTAGGAAAGACTATCTTCTGGAGAGACATAATCAGACTGGAGGAGAGGGATAATGGGAATCTTCTGAAATGCAACAAGGACAAATACAAGTCCTGCTCTTAAGAAAGAATAACTCCTCCAACAATTCAAGCTGGTAATTTTGCTTGGGTGGGAGCAGCTCTCCAGAGAAGGTCTGGGGATCCTGGTGGGCAAGTAACTGAGCACAAGCCAGCAGTGCGCTTTGGCAGCTGTGGAGTCCAACTGCATACTAGGTTCTACAAACCAGACAGTCACTCAAGAGATGGGATTGTCCCCTTTGGTTGGGCACTCAAAAAGTCACACCTACACACTGTGCACACTTTTGGATTCCTTGTACAGAAAAGACGTCAGTAAACACGAGTGAGTTCAGCACAGAACCCTTAGATGTTTAACGCTGGAGCAGTCCATTTGTACAGAGAGGCTGGAGGACCAGGGCTGGCTTTGGGAGCACCCAGCAGCACCCCAGTGCCCCTGTGAGGCTGGAGCCGGGCTCTTCTTAGCGGGGCACAGTGGGAGGATGAGGGCCAGGCACTGGGAAACCTCTCCACGGGAGCAGAGGTGAGCAGGGACATGGGCTGCCCAGAGCTATGCAGGCTCCCTGCCTGCCTGAGCGTCATGGTCCAACCCCAGTGCTCTCCTGCTGGCAGCAGCTGTGAGCACCAGGAACCTCCCCAGCTCCCTCCTCACAGGAGTTATCCCATGATTCATAATTCAGCCTCTGAGCTCATTTCATATTATTTAAAAAGCTTGTCTAAAAAAGGCAATTTTGTAGAGTTAATAGTCTTAGGCTTAGTGTCAGGCTGAAGATTGCATGAAATTCTGATAAAATACACTATATCAACACAGTAACGGTACATCATATCTGTAAACATTGATCAACAACCATACAACAATTAACAAGGATAGATATTCATGACAAAAACAATTTTAACAAAATCTGAAAAGCAAACAAAGAAACAAAGACTCTTATACCGGGGGAAAAAAAGAAACACCACGATGACATGTAGAATGGTCATTTGTATTCTTGAAAGCAATGATCTAAAAAGATTTAAACATCATAACACACAAAAAACTCTATGTGAATTTCTATGACTTAAAGTGTTAGGTGATACTTAGATATATAAGAAAGGAAATAAAAACTAGGAGGAATAAGGAAGGCACATTAACCTCTCTGAGTGATGTGACAGTACTGTCCAGGAACATTGTGCATACAGGTTTTCCCCATAGCTATAAAAACATGTGGAAAATCAAAGAAAGCAAATAATTGCTCAGCAGATCTAGGGAAAGAGTTTTTTTGTTGGTGGTGGTTTTTTGTTTTGTTTTGTTTTTTCAGGTAACATACAGAGCTTAATCGGTTTACTTTGTCATACCAATGAAGAGACAGCTTGACTATGGTGTGTTAGTGCTTCAAGGAGACAAAACATCTGAAACTCAAGAGCCCTTTAAACTACCTATGAAGTGCATATAAAGAGTGAATGCTTGGAAGTTAAAGTCAGTCAAATTCAAATGACTAGTGTAGCACTTTTGTAAATGATACTGATTACCCTATAAAATAATCTACCAATAAAAGTGAGGAGTTCTGAGTGAGGAATGATTCCTTCCTGCAAAATATTTTGTTGACTTATGCATATAATCACAGGTGTGAGACTTAGAACGTTTGGAGAAATTACTAGTATTTGGCTGGAAGTTGTACTGAAAGAGAAAGAAATCCTGCATTCAGACCAATTTATTGCAAATGTGATATAAAATGGCTAACCTAAGGTGTCGCAGTATACTGGAATCATAGTCGTATTTTAACAGGGGGATGATTGTTTTTCAAATTAGCTAACAAACTTATTTAACAGTGTGAGCATACACTTAGTTACACATAACTTCAATGACTGTAGTTGAGCAGTAATCAGATGAAATGTAATGGAAAAGCAGACAAATGGCATAATGATCCTTTCTGTTCTTAAAATTTCTGTATTTGAAAAAAAAAAAAAAAAAAAAAAGATTTTTTCACCTGTGCTTTACCTTACCAAAAGTAAAAGCACAATATGCCTGAACCCAATGACGTAAGATTTTTTGAAGTCACTTTAGAACCTTAGATGAAGCCTAATGCATAAGTGTCATGGTTATTATAAAAGATCTGCCTCTGCCTGAAAAATCCTAGATGATACCATGGAGTCACAGTGTGAGCTGCTAGTCTTTTTTGAGGATAGTGTACTTTTTTAGTACACATGTATCCCAGAGCATTTTCAAGTCAGTCTCAGAAAGAAGATATAGCAACCACGCTGCTCAAAAAGACTGCCTTCAACTAGTCAGCCTTGATAGTTGTGGATGCACTTTGTGTTGGCATCAGTGCTTGAATGGCTTCAGAGGGAGTACTGTAAGCTTCCCTTGGTTTGAGGATCTGCAGCAGCAACAGCTGAGCCTTGCAGTAAGAAGGCAGTTACAGAAATGTTACCTGGAGAAAGATTCTTCAGAGATTATATTTATTAATTTAAGAAGTAGATAATACTAAGCAGCAGTACAATCACAGATTCATAGAATCAGAGAACTAAAGGATGGTTTCATTTACAAGTGAACTAAAAGATCATCTGCTCCAATACACCCGCCATTGGCAGGGATACCTTCCACTGGACCAGGTTGCTCAAAGCCCCATCCAACCTGGCCTTGAAAACCTCCACGTAGGGGATATTCACAACTTCTCTGGGCAACCTGTTCCAGTGCTTCACTACTCTCATAGTGAAGAATTTCTTCCTTATATCTGATCTAAATCATCATTTCCCCTTGTCCTATCACTACGCTCCCTGACAAGGAGTCCCTCTCCAGCTTTCCTGTAAGCCCTCTTTAGGTACTGGAAGGCTGCTAGAGGGCCTGTAGCCTTCTCATCTCTAAGCTAAAAAAAAACAGTTCTCTCAGCATGTCTTTGTAGGAGAGATGCTCCGTCCCTCTGACTATCTTTGTGGCCCTCCTCTGGACCCACTCTAACAGGTCTCTGTCTTTCATATGATGGGGGCCCCAGAGCAGGATGCAGTACTGCAGATGGGGCCTCATGGGAGTGGAGAAGACAGGGAGAATCACCTCCCTCGGCCTCATGGCCACACTACTTCTGATGCAGCCCAGGATGCAATTGGCTTTCTGGGCTGTAAGCATGCATATTGTTGTCTCATACTCAGATTTCCATCCACTCGTGCCCCCAAGCCCTCCTCTGCAGAGCTGCTCTCAGTCCACTCGTTGTCCAGCCTGTATTCATGTTTGGGATTGGGGATTGAACTGGCTCAGGTACAGCAGCTTGCACTTGGTCTTGTTGAGCTTCCTGGTGTTTGCACAAGCCCACTTCTCAAGCCTGTCAAGGTCCCTCTTAATGGTATCCCTTCTCTCCAGCATGTTGACTGCAGTACTCAGCTTGGTGTCATCAGCAAACACGCTGAGTCTGCATCAATCCCACTTTCCATGTCACCAACAAAGGTGTTATATAACACTGGCCCCTGAACGACATGACTCATCACTGGTCTCCACTTGGCTATTGAGCCATTGACCACAGTACTTTGAAAGCAACCATGCAGCCAATTCGTTGCTTACTGAGTGGTCCATCTGTCAAATCCATGTCTCTCCACTGTAGAGACAAGGATGTTGTATGGGACAGTATCAAATGCCTTGCAAAAGTCCAGGTAGATGACAACAGTTGCTCTTCCCTCATCTACCAGTGCTATAATCTTGTTGCAGAAGGCCATCAAATTTGTCAGGCATGAGTTGCCCATGGTGAAGCCATGTTGGCTGTTGCCAATCACCTCCCTGTTGTCCATGTCCCTTAGCATAGCTTCCAGGAGGATCTGCTCCATGATCTTTCCCGACACAGAGGTGAGACTGACTGATTTGTAGTTGCCTGCATCTTTCTTTTTTCCCTTTTTAAAAACGGGGTTAATGTTTCCCCTATTCCAGTCAGTGGCATCTCAAGTGGCCTGCCACAACTTTTCAAGTATGATGGTTAGTAGCTTAACAACTTCACCTGCCAGTTCCCTCTGGACCTGTGCATGTATCACATCAGGTCCCATGGACTTGTGTTCATTCAAGTGCCTTTGAAGGTCATGAATCTGATCTTCCTCTATAGTGGGTGGTACTTCATTCTCCTAGTGCACTTTGCAGTGAAGACGGATGCAAAATTGTTGAGTATCTCCACTTACTCTATGTTGCTTGTTTCCTTGTTTCATTCATCAGGGGGTACAATTTCTTTTGTCTTCTTTTATTGTCCTATGTTCTTGAAAAATCCCATCTTCATATTTTTGTTGTATTTGAATAAATTCTTCTCTGTAGCCAAATTCAGCTCCAGATTTGCCTTCTCTTATCTTATCCCCTTCCCCTGCATCCTTGCACTCCTGAGTCAGATCCCTGTAATGTTCCCAGGACGTATATCTCTGTCTCCACTGTCTATGCATTTCATTATTCTGTTTTAGTTTTGCTATGAGGTCTTGACTTATCCCAGTTTATCTCTTATCCTCCCTGCCCGACCTTCTGCATATCAAGTTTGAGAACATTTGTGCCCTAAGAAAAATGTTTTTAAATATCTCCCAGCTATCATTTTCTCCTTTATCTCTGAGGGCAATTTCCTAAGAGATTCCACAGACTAATGCCCTAAGCAGCTAAAGTGTGCCATTCTGAGGTTTAGGGTCTTGACTATATTTTGCCCACTGTGTATGCCTTTAGATTGAGAATTGTACAAAGCCATTATTACTGCAGCCTGGGCCACCTTTAACCTTGACTTCACCAATAAGTTCTTCCACAATGATGAACAACAGGTCCACAAACAGGACTCTTCTGGTTGACCTCTCTAACACTTTTACTAGGAAGTTATCCTAAACACCCTCCAGTAGTTTTCTGGATTTCTTGAAGTTTGCTGTGATGCTTTCCCATCAGATGTCAGGGTACTTCAAGTCACCTAGCAGGATGAGGGCCTGCAAGTGTGCTGCTTCCCACAGTTGAAGAAAGAACTTCATGTTCATCAACATACTATCATTGATTGGGTGCCCTTTAGCAGACATCAACAATAAAGTTTCCTTTGTTAACTTGGTCTCCGGTTTTCACCCATAAACTCAAAGTCTGCAATGCTGTTCTTCAAAGACATCTTTGTGTAATTAATTTTTTATTATTATTTATTTTTTATTTTTTCATAAAGGGCAACTCCCCTAACTTTCTTTTCTTGCCTTCCTTTCAAATAGTTCATAACCTTCAATTGCAGCACTCCAGGTGTGTTCTTCATCCCACCAAGGTTTCCTGAGAGCAATCAAAATATCAAAAGCAATCAGCGTGCCAACTGAAAAATATGGTGCCTTTATGAAATCTCAGAAAGTGATCTGTGCCCCCTGTGTTATTTAAAAGAGAATTTGATTAAAGATGTAAGAAGGAGAGGGCAGAAACAACAGAAATGTATGAATACAAAGGTATATTCAGATGCTTGCTAAAGACGGTATCTAGCATTCAGGAAGAGCTCGCAGCTTGGCTCATGGGCCACTGAAATATAGGTATTTGCGTCTTCTCTTAAATTCATCATTCTCTTAAATACATTAATTTCCTTTCTACAGTGCCGTTTTTAGGCAGAGATATTTTTTGTCTTTTGGAAAGCTGGTGTTTTCTTCTTCCCAACTCCACATCTGTGTTTCACACAGTCAAAAATTCTTTAGTGCAAATTGCCCTTGGACAACACAGAGCTGGCAGCTGGTGCCTCTTACACATTTGCAGAGAGCCAGGCATGGTCACATCAAGGGCCACAGCTTGATTTACAACTTGTGCAGGAGACCAAAACAAGTTCTCATTCTGGCTAAGAGAGTGAGCTTCTCCCTGTTAATATGAGCTTCTCCTGCTGATAGTGCCTGAGAGACTTGAAACTACAGCCTGTTTCCAAAGTCTGATTTTTCACCTTACACACCAGATAGGTAGGTGGGTTCATGTTGTATGAGGTCTGCTGGATTTAAGGCAGTTCTACTAGTTGTTCTGGAATATACCCTGAAAAAAAAAATATGACATTTTGAAAGAAAAATCACAATAACATTTACTTATGTTCATATTATAAACCTATTTTGAAGTAGAAGACTTCTGTTTACATTTTACACAACAGAAACTTTAGTCAGAGCTATACTATAGATATTCTTTCTACTGCTACAATAAAAAGCAATTGAATAAATATTAAAGATCAAGGTCAAAATTAAAGAAAAAAATATTTTCTGATCATTACATTTTAAAAATCAGGGTGATTGTTTTTCCCACTAACTTTTATTTTTCCGGCCATTGTTGCTTAGGCAGATTTATGAAAGGTATAGTTGAATGTTTTACTACCAGCATAGTGACTTTACGACTCCAGGTAAATAGAAGGAATCACAGAGGCAAGCTACTTTTGCAATTTTAAAAATTTTAAATTCACATTTTGACCTTTTAGGTACTTTATTCATCTGACAGATATTATATTTCATAGGATCATGGAAATAATTCACAAAGGTTTTGCAGATAGCACTTTTTAAAGTAACCTGGTAGATAACACCCATCATATGCAACATTTTAATCAACTTCAGTCTGTCTAATAGAAGTTTAACTGTGTCTGCCCCTTCAGTTACTTAAATTAGCAGGAGAAAAGGGGAGGAGTGCTAGTAGCGTTTTACCATTTGGCTGTTAGCTTCTCTCTATTTTCTGCTAATGCACTTGAACCCTAACCTGTAGTAATCAGGAATGCCCACTGAGAATGTAATAGAGTTTCTCCCTGCTCAAGGTCGTTGCTCAGTCCTTGTGGTACCTGACATGACCCAGTATTTCAGAAGTGCAGGCATGTGGCTGAGAAAGCAAGATGAGGTTGAGATGGATTTGCTTGCTGGGGAAGTAGTTATTCCTGAAAACTGAGTGTCAAAGATAATATCAAACATTTGAACTTAATCATAAAAGGATTAAAACACATTGAACCACTGTTGTGATAGAGAAGTATAAAACCTCTGATCTTTTCACGAAGCTGAGGTGTCTTGGAGGAAGAGAATAGGGGAGATTCCTGCATCTGCACAACTTATGCAGAGAACACACAATGACACACAATGTGTTTCATACATATGTGGTCATCTCCCTTAACAGCTTGTCATTACTATAGCTCTCTGGATAGAACTAAAAAAAAAAAAAAAAAAAAAAAAAAGAGAGAGAGAGAAGAAAGAAAGAAAAAAAAAAAAACAGCACACAAACACGTACACAACACTTCACCTTAAGAAAGAATTAAAAAATACTAGGACATATGATAGCTATAAAACCTAACAAATTCCTAATGAAATAAAAGATGAAAATTAACTACAAACACGCAAAGTAGATTTCTTTTCCTCTTCCTCTCTTCCTTCTTGCTTTATTTGTAGGGCATGTCACAACATGAAGCAGCTACAGCCTGAAAATGGCACAAAGAGCCTTAGAAGTGGCATTTTAACAAGCTTAAATGATTTAGAGTCTGTACTGATCTTTTTATTTGATTGGACACAATTAGTATGAAAGAGGCATGTTTGAGTGCACTGAGTTGTGCACACTAATGGTCTGACCCGTTAAGAGACTTTACTAAGTACAGTATGCTTCTGTACTGCAGGAAAATAGAGTAGTCAATGATTTCAGATATATCACTGAAAAAGACAAGAGATGAGAGGTACTCAGGTGACACTGGTTTTCCATTTGCCCACTCTTATCTTTTCTAACTGTTTATGTAAAATGCAGGAATCTGGCAAATAGCATGACAATAGTCAAAATCAGGACAAAAAGATGAACAGAGAGAGTTTATAGAAAGATGAATCATTATGCAACAGATAGGAACAGAAAGCTAGCTTGGACAAAACAGTTCCTAGGCTTCTTCCCTAGACTTCATCCTAAATAGTGATATTCTGTCTTTTTTTTTTTTCTCCCCCCTCTTTTTTGCTTTCGATTAAATCTATTAAATTAGGATAGCCTGTTTTCTTGGCATTCCACTTCAAGTGCCAGAAAAATCATACTTAATGGTAAAAATTAATCTTGTAATATTTCACAGCCCAATTATCTGCGTTTCAGAGTGCAAATAGTTTGCTTCAATTGATATGTGGTTATTGCACTGCAACAGTTGCCTGCTCAGTGAGTCTGGTACTTCCCATCAGTCTCTACTGAGTTATTGTCTCATATGACATTGAGAGTCACTGGGGGCAAAGTGTGTTTTTCACTGTTCATGGTACCTTACCAAAACAGGTTTCTGTTCCATGAATACAATTTTCTTTCTCTGCCTTAAAACATTTTCTAAACCATGAATAAAGGTTAGAACAAACAAATAAACTTTCAGATATCCAGTCAAATGATATTCAAATCAACCCAGGGTGCAAATTTTATTTTCTATCATTTGCTATTATTATTTACTAAGTACTCATCGATATTTTTGGTCTGCAAAAGGATGCTTGTTATTGTCCATTTCTAAGCAGACTGTTACAGGTTATGTTACAAAGATTATTCTTGTTTCATACCCTGGAGACCTCAGTTAACAACTTAATTCGTACTGTTTGAATGTAAATAAAATCACACCTACTTGTTTTGCTGCCTCACCCATCCTTGTCATTTGTGTTTCTTCTCTGTGTGTGTGTGTACCAGGCTTAAGCTGTAGGGGACATTATCTGCACCTTCTCAAAAGCATGTGACCAAAATAGTTTTAAGTGTCTCTATGGGCAGGCGAAAATATCCACAGTCATGCCTGTAAAACAGTTTGATTATTAGTTTAAGTAATGAGAACTGTTTTTTTTTTCCTTAGGCAAGTAACCTGGGAGATGCAGAGAGAGCAGGAAGAGGCAGGAGTGGAACAAATCCTTGAACCTAAGCCAATTTCTTGATAGTCATAAAAATGAACCAACAGAGTTTCAAATACTAACTAGTTAAAGAGACAGAATTACACCTCAACAAAGCAATTAATTTTTAGGCAAAATTAATTTAAGCAATCATTTTTGTAATTAATTAAAGCAAATGTTCATTTAGATCTTAAAAACTGTCTTCTCTCCTTCCTCTGATAAGATGGTGCATTCAGGAGGAGCAGGGAGCTAAGGTCACTAAACAATATTTGGAAGACACCCATTGGCATGGACCAGTCCTCGGCTGAGCACTGCTGGGAGTTCTGCTAACTGAGTAGAATAGGAACAGTGAGCGTGGGTTGTATTCTCATCACTCATTTATGAAGCTTGTGTTGACAGATTTAGGTTTGGAAGGTAAGGTGTGGAAATGGTGGCCATAACATTAATGAACTTTCTAGAGAACAACTTGGCAAACCCTGAATAAATCATAGAATGGCTTGTGTTGGAAGAGACCTTAAAGATTATCTAGTGCCAACCCCCCTGCCATGGGGAAGGATGCCACCAACTAGATAAAGTTGCCCAGGGCATCATCCAACCTGGTCTTGAACACCCACCTCCAGGGATGGCGCATCAGCTCTCTGGGCAACCTCTTCCAGTGCCTCACCCCACTCTGAGTGAAGAATTTCCTCCTAACCCCTAATCTAAATCTCCTTTCTTTTAGTTTAAAACCATCCCACCCCTTGTCCTGTCATTGTCTGCCTGAGCAAAAAGCCACTCTCCATCTTTTTTATAAGTCCCCTATAAGTATTGAAAAGCTGCAACGAGGTCACCCCGGAGTCTTCTCTTCTTCAGGCTGAACACCCTCAGCTCTCTCAGCCTTTTGTCATAGGATAGGTGCTCCATCCCTCTGGTCATACTTATGGCCCTCCTCTGGACCTGCTCAAACAGGTCCACACCCTTGTTGTGCTGGGGGCCCCAGACCTAGGTGCTCCAAGTGGGGCCTCACAATGGTGGAATAGAGGGGGACAATCCCCTCCCTCGACCTGCTGGCCACCCCTCTGTTGATGCAACCCAGGATACAGATGGCTTTCTGGGCTGCAGAAATGCACTGCTGGCTCATGTTGAGCTTTTCATCCACTAGAGCTACCAAGTCTTTCTCTGCAGGACTGCTCTCAATGAGTTCTTCTCCCAGTCTGTACTCCTGTCTGGGATTGCCCCAGCCCAGGTGCAGCACCTTGCACTTGGACTTGTTGAACCTCATGTGGTTCACGTGGGCCCACTTCTCAAGCTTGTCCAGGTCCCTTAGGATTGTTTCCCTTCCTTCTGTTGTATCAATTGCACCACTCAGCTTGGTGTCATCTGCAAACTTGCAGAGGGTGCTCTCAATCTCATTGTCTATGTCGTTGATAAAGATATTAAAACAGCACCGGTCCCAGGACAGACCCCCGAGGGACACCACCTGTCACCAGCCTCCACCTGGACATCGCGCCATTGACCACCACCCTCTGGGTCAACCTTCAAGCCAATTCCTTTTCCTCTGAATGATCCACCCTTCAGATCCATATCTCTCCACTTTGGAGGTCACAAGGCCGTGTGGGACCGCATCAAAGGCCTTGCAGAAGTCTGGGTAGTTGACATTGGTGGTCGGTCTTCCCTTGGCAACTGATGCTGTCACTCCATCATAGAAAATAGGATTGTCTTGGGAATAAGAAGCAAGAAGCACCTTTTTTAGAGAAGAGTGAAAAATAAATCAGCCAACGATTTTCTTGTTTAGCAGTATTCAAGCATATTTTCATTGTTTTTCTCACCTTTTTTTTCTTCATGTCTGCATGGTGTATGGGTAATGACAGTTAGCTAAGACATTCCTAAATTCTATGTGTATTTATGGAACAAAATAAATTACATGTATTTCTCTGATGGCATTCGGATGAACTTAACCAAAAGAATAGTTGTTAGTGGTACTTCACATTTTTTGTAGATACAGATATAGAAAACATGGATTATGACAGTATGTATAGTGTCTTTCTGCTGCTTTTTTTTCCTTGCTTTACTCTCATGGATAGCACATTTTGCAGCAAAATCATACCGAGAGTGCTGTGGGTCTGCTAGAAGTTTTGCTTAATTAATGTTCAGAGCACCCAAATGCTTCCCACAAACATGGCAATACAACAGCAGCTGTAACTAAAGCCCTTTATTTGTTTCTTCACACACACCTTAATAGCCTGATCCTGTGTGGTTTTCATGATGACGTCCCTAAGGTGATGACAGGGTTAGAAGTATAAAGCAAGATTTGCACCCATTCGTACTACTTGATTAAAGTTCTCAGAGGAGCGTAAAGCTAAAGAAGAGGCTTCTACTTTACCAGGTCAGCCAAGATTTACAAACCATGTACGCATTGCTACTAAATCTTCTCAGAGAAGAGTCACGTATCTAAAATGTATCATATATGAGCATATTTTGAGGTAGATATGAAGAATTGATTTATAAATTGAGATACAGGCATCTTATTGAATAGAACAAGGATCTGAGATGAAATAACAGTTTCTAATTATATTTTGAATCTCTTTATAATTTATGCTAAAAAGATCAAGCTGATTGCACATATATATATTAAAAACAAACAAAACATATAAAACACCCACAAAACAGAAATAACAACAAAACCTAACAACCAAACCAAACAAAACAAAGCAAACAACAAGAGAGCAACTAAAACCACTAGAACTAAGATAGATCAAATATGAAACATATTTGTTTCTGAGTTTGGTCATAGTCGTGAAATATGTCTCATTCTGTAATTGAAGATGACATGAGTTCATCATAATCTCACCCTAAAACAGCGGTGATCATCATCACTGTTATCCATACAATATTTTTGCTGGAAGATCTGATAAACTTTTAAAGGTACATAATTCAAAAAGTATAAGCCAAAATTACACATACTGTCATGTGATTTTAAAAGGCAGAATATACTCCATGTAGACATAAAATAGACATAGGCATTAAATTCCTGTAACATAAACTGACTCAACCTTTTACAATACACCAACTGTGCAATTAAAGCAAAGTGTTCTTCCATTGTACTCTCCCCATCCACTGTTGTTACAGAAATGCGAAGCTCCTTCAGAAAAGCTCTTTCCTTTTTTACTTTTGAACAATATCATACGTACTTTGGTCTTTATTGAAACAGAACATAGGAATATATAACAAAAAAAAAAAAAAAAAAAAAAAAAACATTTTTCCTTTAGGTTTCCAGGAAGCAAAAATCAGAGAGAAATTAAAAATCTCTGGGCAGTACAAATTTATTTGAAATTCGCAGAGCAGCTGATAGGATACCAGCTATTTGTGATACCATGCTGAAGATTATGCAAACTCAAGGCTTGGATAATATGTGAAGCTGGAAATAATGGTTTTACACAGATGAGCTGCTTACTGTGAAGTAACAGTTGTTGCATCTTCATTGGTCCACAAACATTGTCTATGTTTCCTATTCTAAGTTTTCAGTAAACACTAGATAATTCAAACTGGATTAACCTGAAAAGAAAAACTATTTTTCATTTATTTTTTATTTACTTTTTCCTAATTCAATCATTAACTGTGCTGGCTATTAGGGCTCTGATGGATGACCTCTGGCAAATCTCTTGCAGTAAAAACAGAGGGATGTCTGTTCCTTTAAAAAGATGTCAAAGCAGACACAATTTGGCAAATCATAGCATAATCATATTAATGTATTGGGTCAGCAGTTGCTACAAACATCCAGTTTTATTCCACAGTATATTTTAGCCAGAACTCAAAGACATTGGAAGAAGAACAGGAATATTTGAGACATGACATTTCAGTGACTTTTGCAGTGGGAGTGATAAACTCCAGAAGGAGTGGATAAGAAAACATCTGAGAAGTGCTTTAAACTCAGTAACTATTATTTACAGCAGATAGAAACCACAATATATTGTCTTTCACTCATAGAAGGCTACCGGAGTGGTCAGGCATGATTTGCCATTGGTGAAGTCAGGCTGTCTGTCTTGGATCACCTCCTTGTCCTGTATGTACCTGGAGATTGCTTCCAGGAGGATCTGTTCCATGATCTTCACAGGCACAGAGGTGAGGCTCACTGGTTTACAGCTTCCTGTGTCCTCTTTTCTATGTTTTTTTAGAAATGGGAGTGATGTTTCCCTTTTTCCAGTCACCGGTGATTTTGCCTGACTACATGGCTTTTCAAATATGGTGGAGAGACTTGTCTACTACAACAGCCAATTCCCACTGAACACTGGGATGCATGTCATCAGGTCCCATAGACTTGCACCTATTCAATTTCATCTGGTGATCTCAAACCTGCTCTTTGCTTATAGTGGGAGGGACTTTGCTCCCCCAGCCCTCATCTTCAGGTTCAAGAGATATGGTAAGCCTGACTGGCAGTGAAGACTGAGGCAAAGAAGTTGAGTTATTCAGCCTTCTCCGCGTCTGTTGTTACCAGTTCAGCCTTCTCATATATCAGAAGGGGCACACTCTCCTTTTCTGAGCAGTGTACGTATACATTCCCTTCTTGTTATTTTTTTGCATCCCTTGCTAAGCTCATTTCCATCTGCACCTTGGCTTTCCTGATCCCAACCCTCCACATCCGGACTGCATCCCTGTACTCTCTTTTCCCAAACCACACGCTTTTGCTTCCAATGCCTGTGCATTTCCTTCTTGCACCTTAGTTTGACCAACAGGTTCTTGCTCAGCCATCTCAGTTTTCTCTTCTCCCTGCTTCCTTTCTTACACAGGGGGATGAAGAGTTCTTGTGCTCTAATGAAAACATCCTTAAAGAGTTGGTAGCTCTGTTTAGCTCCCTTGACCCTAAGAACAGTGTTCCAGGGGATCTCATCCACTGGGTCTTTAAATAGCTTGAAGTTTGCTTTTCAGAAGTTCAGGGTCCTGACTTTGTTCTTCACCAGACCCATATTTCTCGAGATCACAAACTAAACCAGGACGTGGTCACTGCAGCTCAGACTGCCTCCAGTCTTACCTCTTTCATGAGTTTGTCTGCATTGGTGAGCATCAGGTCCAGTGATGCTTATCCTCTGGTTGTTTTGTCTAATACCTGGAAGTTATCCTCAACATATTCTAGGAATCTCCTGGATTGCTTACAGTCTGTGGTGTAGCTTTTCCAGCAGACATCTGGGTGGATTAAGTCCCCCATCAGGAGACCATGCAAGTATGATGCTTCTTGTAGTTGAAACCAGAAGGCCTCATCAACAGGCTCCCCTTTATCAGGTGTACAGTAGTATAACCCAACCACAAGGTATCCTTTATTGGTGTGGTTCTTAACTTTAAACTACAAACTCTCAACCATGACTGTTTCTCAGAGGCATCTCTTCACAATCAATCCCTTCCCTAACATAGAGGGCAACACCTCCTGCTCTCCTTCCCTGACTATCTCATCTCAAAAGCTCTTAGCCCTCTATTCCAGTGTTCCAGTTTTGTGATCCAACCCACCATGTTTCCACAACAGCAGTCAGGTCATATTTGTCTACTTGCACCATGGTTTCCAATTCCTCCTGCTTGTTTCCCATGATGCGTGCATTGATGTAGAGGCACTTCACCTGGTCTATCAGTCACATCACTTTTCCAGATGAACCCTTCTTGATTACTTTGGGACAGCTCACAGGTATTTCCCTGTTGTTTCTTCAAGTGACAATGTCCTCAGGTTTGCTTCCTTCACTCAGAGGTACATCCCCTTCCCCCACTGCATCTAGTTTAAAGCCCACTTGTTAAGCCAGCTTGCTGCCCAGAACACTCTTGCACCACCTGGTCAGGTGCACCCCATCTGGTGTCAGCATCTACAGTTTCTCAAAAGTATGTCCAAGATTGTAGAACACAAAACCTTGAGCATGACACCAGCCTCGCAGCCAATCATTCACTTGGTCCTTATGTCTCCCTCTTCTTGGGTCCCAGTAAGTAACTGGGAGGACAGAAGAGAACACTACTTGCTCTCCTCAACCATTTAACATCTTTCCAAGGGACATAAAGTCCCCTTTGATATTTTGGAATCTCTTTGTTGTTGTTTCTTTTGATCCTAAGTGAAAAAGTAGGAAGGGATGGTAGTCTTTGGGACCCACCAGGCTTGGTAGCCTCTTCATAATATCACAAATGAGGGCCACAGACAGGCAGCAAACCTCTCTGGAGAGATTATCTGGTTGGCAAATGGGTGCCTCAGTGCCTCTCAGCAAGGAGTCTCCAATTGCTAACAATTTTCATGCCTTTTTTTGTGGCACTGGTTCTGATGTATGTGGTCAACTGAACCAACTTTGTACAATTGTCCTTTCTGAAGTCTTTATTATTACTCAGAGTCTCCACTCTTCTGCCCTAGAACATCGTATCTGTTGTGCAGGGCCACTTCAGAGACAAGGGGAAGATTCCTCCTCTGTCTCTGAGCAGAAACAAGGGTCTACTCTCCCTGAGTCTTTTGAATTTTTTGGTTCAGGGCTGGAATCTTGTTTACCTTCTCCTTGCCAGGACTTAAAGCAGGGAGGTTGCTTGGCACATGTCAGTAAATAATAGCATTTGTCAATCTCCTGCTCAGATTCCTGGATGCTACATTGCCTGAAGAACTCCTCTCACAACAGAGTTACCTCTTTGAAAATTTCATCCATCTGGGCACACTTACACCCATGACACCTGCCTCTGTCTTTGGGACTTACAAGTACTTCCAGAAACTAGAGTTCCCTTAAACTGAGGGTCTGGGCAGTTCTACAGTCCTTGGGAAGCCTGTTTGGATGTAGGCATCTGCCTGGGGAGGTTGCAGCCCCTCTGTCTGGGTTTCAGCCTCAGACCAGCAGGCTTGGCAGGTGGATGCCTTTTCTGTTACAGTAGAAGGCCCTTCCTCTGTTCAGTGCTGTGGTCTTGTTCCACCAGCTGGGGTAGAGGCCATTGGGAGACCACAGAGCAGCCTCCCTCAGGCCAGTGGGGGAGCTGGGGTTTGGGAACCCATCAGCAGACCCCACAATTCCCTTCCTGGCTGACCCAGCAATGATATGCAGCCATTCAAGCTCTTAATTGGGGCATATGGGTATCTCAAAATTGAACTCTGTGCTATGTTGACAGGAAAGCCAGATGGAGCAGCAGAAATATACATCATAAAAAACTGAAACAAGCCAAAATGAAAGGTCTGTGTATAAGAAAGAATGACAATATAAATAGGGAAAAGCTGGCAATTAAAGAAAAGTCTGTAAAACTTGGTACATAATGGAAGATAAGTAAAACTGAGAAAGCATGACAGAGTCTGAAGGGGCTGTCTGAGAAACAAATAAGAATCTGAACTGATTTCTGAACCTGACACACTTTAAAGTATTAACATATTTCCATTTAATTTGTAAGATTCTTCAACGCTGTTCAGATAATATCTGTGGGGGCTTACCCAACAGAGACTGTTATAATTTAGAAATTTGCTTTAGCAAGACTAGATTTATTACTTGAAGGATTTCTGAGGGAGGACTAGAGGAGAATTAGTTTTAATAAGATATCCTAATTACTACAAACTTATTGTGAGAACCTGAGCCATGGGTCTAAATAGGCTGGTGCACCCTGCAGGCCTTAATGTTTTTCATTATTTGAAAGGGTGGAATTTATTTATTTATTTTTAATTATTATTATTATTATTTAATGCAATTGCTTAAATAGGTTTGCAGTAGAGAACTTTATGGATGGTGACTCGTCTGGATCCTGCACGTCTCTTCTGGATCCTGTAATACCCTTAAGTTAGCAAGATTATCTCATTGGTTGTGTTGATTTTTTCTCTATAAAGTGTTAATCCTGCCTTGGGTGATTTCTATGAATAGCCAAGTCCTCTAAAGAGCATAGAAACTGATAAACCTGGGCAAGAAAATATATGTGAATTGGAAGATATTTTCTCCTTTAAAATCAAGCAGGACATCAAATAGTTTATTGCAACTAAAATACTAGTATATGTCATCATTGTGGTTTATGTAAAAACACTTTGAGCCTGATAGGTTCAATCTAGACATCTTTACCAGGGCAAAATAATGTTGTTATGACAAGAGGAATTATGTAATAGATTATCTGCTACATGGCTACCATACTGACCTATTTGATTGCTCTTTAAAACTTTTATATATGCTCTATTTTCATACCATGTTTTTTTTTTTTTTTTTTTTTTTTTTTTTTTCCCTGGTGTAAGTCAAACAAGCTCAGAGTCCCTCTGTGGACTAAGATTCAGTAGATAATATCAGTGTGCCATCCAGAGACAGCCAATCTGAAGTAAAAGTTACCAAAATCAAGCTGTATGAGTGATTATGGTTTCCATTCTCGTGGCACAGACATCTATCTCATACATACTTCAAAAGTGGCTACAAGTCAACTATCTTTAACTTTTAATCTTGACTATTTTGTTAATAATCTCTGAGTTGTGAATACATACTGTTGTGTCCACCACAGTTTTCTTCTGTTTGATACTCCTTTGATAAAGGTAAGACAGAAAGGTTTTTTTTGTTTTGTTTTGTTTTGTTTTGTTTTGTCAAGGCTTAACATCAGCGTCAATTTTCTCTCTAAACTTATCATTCGTATAAAAAGAATGTGAAGAAAATAATATTAATATGAAATTAAATGCACAGTTCAGAATTTGTATAAGCACTTACACAAATACATTTCAGTACAAAAAACAATATCTACCTCCTCTTCTCATAAGGGTTTACAGACACATGGCCAGTGGTTGAGGGTTCTGTGCTCCCCTCAGCATTAGCCTGAGTTTTTCTCTGCCTTCCTCTGCACTTGGCACACCTATATATGTATTTTTGGAGGAAATCAGCCCTGGAGCTGAAACACACATAATCACTCAAGAGACCTCTGCCCCAGCTTTGGTCAATCTGGCACAGCCAGTATCCCCAAAGGACCTTGAAAATGTGTGTCTCGCTGGCCAGCTTCCTTGGTTTTAACCTAATGTTTCTATTATTTTTGGAATGTATTTGGATCAGAATTTCTGGTTCCATTTCCTTTGAAAGGAGTCTAGTTAGTGTGTGTTAAATAAACTTTTGGTAGGTGGAAACATCATGAGATTCATTTCAAAATCCCTTTACTATTGTAAACAGAATAGCCAATGAAAACATAGCCCACTAGGACTAATTACTCTTACATCAGCCTAAAAACTGCTAAAGAAGACTGAAGTCTCTTGTGAGTTTCTCTGTGCTGTATCCCAGATTCAGCTATTGACATACTATCTTTCAAGAGCTCCTTCCTCCCAATTGCCCCAGAGGGAATCTTTTCTAGTTCACAATGTTAGACAAAGAGAGAAGTAGTGATTTGAGTGTCCACAAAGGACTGGCAAAAAAAAAAAATTGCATTAGAAAAAATTAGATTTCACCGTGTATGCTCCAGTATAC